>NW_012130066.1:4315916-4334296 GCF_000143395.1 Atta cephalotes
GTAATAATATATTTTCGTAATAAAGTATGTATTTGTGTACATATATTAATAAATGATAACTTCACATTTAATTACAATTTTCGTGTAATATATTATTTTTTCGTACATAATTATTTAATTACAATTTTTATATAGTATTTAATCAATTTTTATTTTTAATTTACGATTTGGATGATAAAGAACATGGAAAGCCACAGAAAAAATTTGAAGTTGCATAATTGGAAGCATTATTTGATGAAGATGCATGTCAAACAGAAAAAGAATTGGCAACAGCATTAAATGTTATTCATCAATGCATTTCCTTATGTCTGCGTGCAATGAGAATGGTTCAAAAGCAAGGAAGTTGAATGCCAACGAATTGAAAGAAAGAGACATTGAAAGAAGAAAAATCATGCGAATTGTTGCTGCAACGACAAAAGAAAGGATTTTTTACATTAAATTAATACTGGCGATGAAAAATGAATTTACTATGACAATTCTAAACGCAAATCAACATGAGTTAAGTAAATCAATCTGCAATCAAGCAAAACATCCATTGCAAAGTTATGCTGTGTATCTAGTGGGATATGAGGTGTGATATATTATGAGCTATTGTAACCGTTTGAAACTATCTCTGGTGAACGGTACTGATTACAATTAATACGTTTGAACCAAGCTGTGAAAGAAAAACGATCGGGAGAATAGACATGACAAAATAATGATTATGCGTTTCGTGGGTTTCTTCTGTGTCCAGATCCATTCTTGGAATGTTAATGTTTCGTGAACTTTGTAGTCCATTTCATCAGGGCGAGAAGCAACCTGATATGTACCTGCGAAACGCATAATTTTTATATAATTTTTATATAGAAAGCACCCGTGGAAGCTTCAAGAATATGACAAAATAATTTTACAGTATGATAACGCCAAACTATATGTTCATGGATTCAAGAATTATATATATTATCTAGGAGTAAACTGGGAGATTTTACCTCACCCTCCGTATTCATAAACATTGCTCTCTTAGATTTGTTCCAGTCCATGGCGTCTCTTTCTGGAAAGCGATTCAGTTCTTATGAAGAAATCAGAAATTGACTTGGAAATAACTGAATCTCTTCAAAACAATCAAACTTCTATCAGCATGAAATTCGTTTATTGCCTGAAAGATAGGCCAAGGTTGTGGCTTCTGATATAGCATACTTTGAATAAAATAAAAATTATTTTTATGTTTCAAATCAATGCGTTTTTTTAATCAAAAAATCCATAAAGTCATATTTGTACACCCAATACAATGTCCTTTTTATTTTTTGTTTTTTGCTTTTTGCTATTTTTTACATCTTGTCTTTTTGCTTCTTATCCAGTTTTTTGTTTTATCATCGAGATAAAAATTGACGAACTTCGGAAGAAATAAGAAACACGTAACAAAAAATACAATTGTTGATAAAACAGTTGTAAACGGACAAGAAGCAACAAGTAAAAAGCAACAAATAGGAAATAAAGAGCATATTGTAGAATAGGTTAAAAAGAAATTGTACATTTTCTTGCGATTTTTGCAAAAAAATACATTTATTATAATTATTAGCAATAACTTCTTAATCAATGTCAATGATTTTTTATAAGAATTCTTTGACTTTAAATGTGTATTCAAAGTTAAAATTTTTCACTTGTTGCTTAAACTACAATAATTCTAACTTTTCCAAATTTGCGCCAAGTAGATTCTTTGGGCAAAGTAGATGGAGGCAAAGCGAATGGCCAATCCTTAGTGATTGTACTGAAAATACCGGGAAGACGGAGGAATAAATCTTTCGAGTGAACGAAAAGCACATGATTGTTTACATTCTCATTTTTGTTTATTTTCCACAACGCAGTATAATACATGTGTTCTGAAGAATACACCGACTCACCATCCGAAAACTAGGTATAATCAATGAATCAAATAGACTCATTAAGGCGCTATACAGGATATCTTTCTGTATATATTATAGAGTAAAGCTGCACTGGAGGTATAGAATAGATCAAGAGGAATGAAAAAGTCTTATACCATTTTAGTATGGCCATTTAGTAATGGCCGCTATCGAGTGAGGCGCGATGGGTGCTATGAATTTGCGCGACTTCATTGCATATTAGCTTAGATATTTATTTTTGTAATTCGAAAACTACAATGAATATCTCAAATTGGTACAAGACCTTTTTCCTTTAACCTATTCTATAGCCCCCAATGCGGCTCCCACCCTATTTTTGAGACACTCTGTATATAGAGGATGTGGTAGCTATTTTTTTGACCAATATTGACTTTGATTTTTTAAAATTCCATTCTTATTGTTCGAATGATCCATGCACTTTGTCCAGGGATGTCGAGCAAAGATGATTTCTCTTTTTTTACGTTTTGACTAAAAAGACATTTAAATGTTTAAGTTTTTTAATTTAATTTAATTTAATTTTAGTTTGATGTAATTCCATTGATAAAATTATGAGAATAAAAAAAGATTTCTGATCTTTCACTCACTTTTCTTTCCAAACCTTAATGCATCCGCTTTATCTGGACTTTCTCTATATTAGCGATTTGCTAACTCTCTCGGAATTCTGGTCAATACACATTCAGTTGTATTATAGTAAATATTGTATTTAGTAAGTTATACCTTGTTTTTTTCTTACTTTATCTCATGTTCTTTATTAATGATAGATGCATGTGTGCGAGTCCTAACTCTTACTAGAGGAACTCTAGTTTCGATGTCTGAACGAATATCTACTACAATCCTTCTTCTTATAGGGTAAAATAAAGTTTAAAGTGTAAAGTCGCTTGTTGTAGGCTCCTAATTAAGACAACAGTGTTTCTGCTAAACTACTAAGCACATGCGATTGATTTCATGAACTTATTATTTTTGGGGCCAAATCTATTTAATAGAAAATTCATTATTTAGATGGTGAACTTAATTCCTGTCATTTTTTCGTCTTCAAAATTGTTTTGAAGGGAAGACGAATGAATAATCAAAGTAATTTCTCCCATTTTCCACTACTTTTTCCCACCTCTCCGGCAATAGAGCAACGGCAGTAAAACGCGGTATCTTTCGAGGCGATCCATTCCACCCATTTTTGGACTTCTTCGTAACTGGAGAAGTGTGTGTAAGTGCATGTTGCACCGACCAGAAGAGATCGGTAATCCGACAGTCAAGTCTGGAGTATGCGTCTTCCCATTTAAGCTCTAGAACTGTCTGCTTCACGTTTTTCGCAACATGCAGTCGAGCTTTATTATGCAAAAAATGACTTTGCATCGATTGTTGGCTACGGATGATCTTTTTTTTCATCAACTTGTCATTCAATCGACATAATTTCTGTTGATACCGATCAGCTGTAACGATTTCATTTGAACGCAAGAGCTCATAATACAGCACCCCCCCCACCCCATCTTCCCCCCTGATCAAATGCAGAGCAAGGGATTCTTTGTCTTATATCAAAATCATCGTTTTGGAAGCGTTCAAACTAAATTACATGTTTTTTCTGATGAAGTTTCATCACCATACACTTCGGATAATAAGCGATGCGCTTCAGCTACGGTTTTCTTGAAATCGAAATAATCAAGAAACACATGTCGGAAAAACAGCTTATCGCGGTTCATTTTCAATCAGAGATTGGAAAATCTCTTTGGTGTCGAGAAATCTAGCCTGTAAGAATTGAATCACTTTCGATGTCTAACCTACGTCTAAGCGATGTCTACAAAAAGATTACAAGAAAACTACAAAAGACATGCGACTTTATCGTCGAAACTCGCCAGCGTTGGAGCCAACATTCTTTAGCAGCGAGCGGTAGGAATTAAGTCCACAATCATGTGTGTAGTCGCGATAAAAAATTTGTGAAATTGGATATTATTAAATGTCGTTGACGTGTATCTTTAAATCTTATTCATCATAATATAATAAAAAAATATTTGACAATAAATTCTGCATTTAATGACAGAGTAAGGTTATATTAATAAAAAAATATGGCATATGATCGTTTTCTTGATTGTAAATATTAGAAATGATGATCGTGAAACGGCAAGGCTTGAAATCATAATACGAGATATACTCATAAAATTAAAAAAAAATTAGGAGATTCTCTGAAGATCAAAAAGTTTAAATATTGTTTATTTTCAAACTGTTCCATTTTATATTAAGTATATATATTTGACATGCTGATTGTAATTGATTCCTATTCTTAGAATTATGTATTATAAAATTAGTGAAAAATTATTATATATAATTAAGATTGCAACTTGTTGTTTCTACTTTTGTGTAATGAACGTGTTTATAGAGAAAGCTTTTCTTTATTTCTTTTCTTAGTTTCCTCTTATATAAAAAAAATTCTTATGTCTCATATTAGGAACCCTCTTTATAAATTATCAAATTTTTATAGAAATCTTCATATACAACGAAGTATAGCTATTATTGATTGTTAACTTTTGGCAATAAAACTTGAATTTATTTCCTATTAGTTAACATAAAATAGAAATTAAATAAGTTATGCGCCTTTAAAAAAATATATATTATATTAGATAATTTTATTTTATATAGAAAAAAATGTTTGGTTGAATTAATTTTGGTGGAGAATTTTGATGGAAAATGAACAATCCAGAATGTTAATTAAAAATAAATCTTCAAGATTTCTGATTAAATCTATTGAAATTCTAGTTGAAATACCATCATTCAGTAGATTTAACCAGAAATCTTATAGATTTAACTAGAATTCTGGATTGTTCATTTTCAATCAGAATTCCAATTAATTCAACCGAATATTTTTTCTGTGTATGATTATAAAATTTCCTATTTTCGCAGTATGTATTAATATACACATATATTCTGTGTCTAAGATACAATTTGCCCAATAATCACTTGTATTCTGTTTACAAATTTCTTTTATTAATTTAACTTTTTAATGAACAACGACTGATAAAAAGTCTCAAGTCATTACCTTGTATAACGTATACATTAAGATCAATTTATTTTGGACTGTCTCTCCTAATCAGAAAATTTATACTTATTTTCAGGGAATGGAAGAGTTATTTTTACTTTTACAATTACTTTTACAATAACCGCAATTTGATAATAATTTTGCAATTTTTTATTACTGTAATGATGACTCTAAACTTAAAAACGTTGAGGTTACGTTCGGGAAATTTTGAGAAATAAATCGTCTCCCTTATTGAAAAAGGTAATAAATAATGATCGGAGTAACGCAGTAAAGTTACTCCGTTACAGGTTGCATTAAAAAGTAACGAGTTAAAAATTGCGAATTTTTTTCAATAACGAATGAATTTTCAACCCGTTATAAGTAACTATTTACTGTTCCAACTCTGGTGTTACATAATCATAAGAAATTCGTAACATCATTAAGTCATTCAGGTATCTAGTTGTCACTTATAATTATAAATAACGGGAGTTGCAATAGTTATTTCCATTCCCTGCATATTTTATCTATGTAATTGTATAAATAAATAAGAATATATATGTTTATTTTAGGGATGCGGATCGTAAATTATTAGATATCGGATATCTGAAAAAAATATAACATTCGGTCAAATATACGCAACTTTTCAAGTCGGATATTTTTCCGGGACCAGATTTCGGGACAATTTCTTAAAAAAAACATTAGTGAAAAGGTTGTAATTTTGCAACAATATATAAGATACAGTATTATGAGTACGCATTATATACTTATTTATAGAATATTCATATAATACAAAATCAATAATTTAATATGATATAAAATTTCAACCGGATATGTTCTTGGATATGATATCGGATTATCCAATCGGATAGTAAAAAAAGTGCCGGATAATACCGGACATTTTTCAGATATCCGATGCATCCCTAGTTTATTTTTAATAATTAGATATACTATAATAATTGCTTTTTATTAATGTATTATGGCAATTTACCTTATTATGATATATTCCAAACACGATACAAAATAACGTCAAAGAAATTTCTATGTGAAGACCAATATTCTCCTCGAAAGACTGATATTCGTAAAAAGAAATTAAAGCACATGATATGAAGAAATAAAAAACTGACCAAATCAGCAATATATATATGGCATTAAACCATAATCTCGAATGATTAGATATGGCAATTCTTAAACCAAATACGTAACTCATTATTAAAAGTGGCGTTAAAATCGAACGAATACTTTTGATCATTGCGCATATAGTTTTTATTTCAAACTGTACTTTCGTTGATCAGTTGGAAGTATAAATTGAACCGAATGGTAACGATAATATAGATGCAATTTCAGTTAAAGCACTTAAAAATATTAAAGTAATTATAGCCTATATTTATGCCCCATTATTTATTGAAACTTATGGATGGATGATGGGTCTACTTTTATTTTTGCTCATATACATAGGTACATAAATATTATGAATATTCTGATAGTTTCATTTTTTATTTTCTCGTCTTTGTAATACACATTTAAAAGTGTCATTAAACAGTTCATTTAACAGTGTCATTTTAATTGCAATTGTAATAAATACATGATTAATATACAAATATTATAAATATATTGCAATTATGTGTGAATTCCTCTATATTTCGTCTAACTTGCCCATTTAAAATATCTCCGTTGGATGATACGGGAAAATACTACAGGAAAAAGTTATTTGATTGGGAGGGATACATATTATGATGAGCAAAAAATTGTTCTCAAGGTTATAGTTTTTAAGATTTTAAAGCAGGTTTGATAATGTTTTTTTTTGAGAATAAAACATTGTGTTTCTTCTTAATATGTTTTTAAACAATATTATAAAAAAATATATTTAAAACATATTAAAAACATCAAATTAAATATGTTTTAAACCGTTTAAAACACGTTTAGAACATATTTTTTACTAATTCTGTTTGAAAATTATCGCGATTTTTTAAATGAAATAGTATATTTAAATAAAATAGTATATTTTCATTAATATAATAATATATAGTTCATTAAAAAAAAGAAATTCAATCATATATATTATTTTTCAGATGATCTTGGACATAAAAAAAAAATCACATTTATGTGAGAAAAAGAAAAATTAACATACTTAAGTTTTTTCAATGAAGATGTTTATTTATTTTAGTATATGTTCAAAATGACAATCATGCTGAAATCATTTGTCGACAACTAATATGTGGATTGTTTGTTACTTTGTCAAAACAAAGATTTTCGTCTTTACGTCGCGGATAATTGTAAACATTACTTGTGCTAGTTCGCATAAAATTGTAGTGCCTAATTCACAGTATGTTTACATCTAGGAACATGAACCGCCAGAGATACTTAAAGTCATTTAATGTAGTCTTAACATTGCATTAAAATGTATACTCAAAAAGAGGAAACAGAAATGATTTTAATTTATGGAGAATTAGGCCGAAACTCAGTACGAGCTACGATAATTATATGCAGAAAAATATCCTAATCATCCAGTTGTACATTCAGACGTACATTCGAAATAAGTCGGTTAAGTCATTTTGTGAAATAGGCAGTATCAATCAAACTGAGAGAAAACAAAGTCTGAAAGAAGACAAAATCTGAAAAATCGGGAATCTTTGTTTTAGCAGTAGCTAACAATTCACATATAAGTTGACCAATCACTTCTCAATGTGATTTGGCTACTAAAAGTGTTTGGAAAATTTAAAACGCCATTATTTTCATGCTTATCACATATGCTTACATCAATCTCTTTGTGGTAACGATTTTCAAAATAGACAGAGATTCTGCGAAGGAGTCCTACAACAGTAGAAATTAATCAACAATTCTTATTATGTATTATTTACAAACAAGTCATCTTTCACAAGTCAGTTAAATAAATAGTTAAATAAATACAATATGTATTATTAGACCATTGACAATTCACGTTGGCTTCGACAGATACAACATCAACATCTATGGAATGTAAAATGTTAATAGAAATTACGTTGTTAGTCCATTTTTTAAAGGAAATTTAAATGGATAAAAATATGCAAATTTTTAAAGAAATTAATTACAAATATTGTTAGAATTGAATTGAACCACGTTTAGAATGTAATTCCAGGTGATTCTTTGACACTTAATGCACTTATCGCCCGCATTATGCTTAAGGATGTTCTCCGACTGCAGTTGTGCTCAACCTAATGAGCACATTAGTGCTTATTTTTAAAAATGTTTATGAAAATTTATTTCATTTTTATATAATATAAGATATTCCATAAGTTAATGTGTTTATACAAGTTTTTTTATACAATATAAAATGCTTCCCGTCTTCGCTACTGCCGTCGATCGAAGAAATAGCGACTTTACTTACTTACTTTATATACTTTGCTTAATGATTTCTTAAAACCGAATATCGGAAGCCATATTCAGACAAATTTCATATTATTCTTTGTGATATCAAGTTTTATATCTCATTGTTTCAAAAAATTGTTAAAAAAAACTTTTTTACAGTGAATAAAAAGATCACTTTCGAATAAATTTTAGATAGAGATCTTGTGTGTGTGTGTGTGTGTGTGTGTGTGTGTGTGTGTGTGTGTGTGTGTGTGTGTGTGTGTGTGTGTGTGTATGTGTGTGTGTGTGTGTATATTTTTTTTTTAAACGCTTCAACTTTAAAGTGGAATATTTCGATTTTTAATCCTGCTCCGATTATTGAATTTTAAAGCACATATTCAGAAACAAGCTTATTCTGTAAGTTTCAGAAAAATCTAAAGAAAATGGATTTTTTTGGAAAATGTCCTTAACAAAATGTTTCTCGATTGCTGGATTGGGCGTGGTGCAAGAATTCGTTGGCCAGCTCGTTCAAACCTTACGCCATTTGACTATTTTCTATGAGGATATTTAAAAAGTCAAGTTTACTGTAATATTTCCATAACGGAAAACATGCAAAGAAGAATTCGATATGCATATATCGACATCGCCTGGAAATCATTGAAAGTGCGAAACAGTCATTTATTTATTGCATTTGAAAATGTATGGAAGCAAATGGAAATCATTTTGAACATCTTATAAACTAAACTTATAAAGTAAACGAATATTATTAAAAAACACTTAAGTATGTTAATTTTTTTTCCCATATAAATGTGATTTTTTAATATCCAAGGTCAAGAACAACATATCATGTATGATTGACTTTGTTTTTTTATGAATTACATTACTACATAAATAAAATATATTATTTCATTAAAAAAATTACGATAACCTTGAAATATCAAAAACTATGATCTTGAAAAAAATTTTTTGCACACATAATATGTATCTTTTCTAATCGAATTTTCCTTGTATTTTCTCATATCATTAAAATGGAAACATTTTAATGATCAAATTTTGGTCAAATTAGAGGAAACACTCTGTATATTATATATGTATACAAACGTAATATATGTAATGATGTTCTTAGCAAAGTTTGCGAAGACAGATTTTGAGTAGAGCTGATATCTTTTTATTGCAGAAAAGCAGTAAATTGCACATAAAGTTTGTACTATTTACCAATGTTAGTAAACTGCTATTAAAAATAGGATAAAGCCTGTTGACCTGTTTTGTCAGCAGATTGGCTGCAGAAATCGAGGAAAATTTTGCAACTTTTGTTCAGTTTCTGTTGCTAGTTTGCCATCAAATTCCCAGTACGTGTGGACCCTGTTTAGTTTTTATCATTCTGATAGTATAACATGACAGCAGGTTTTGTCGATAGATCCATAAAATTGTGTCCAAATGTGGACATAAATGACTATGATTTTATAATGGAAATTTGATCGAATTTGCTGCCAATTTCCTCGCAAACTGCCAGAATTTTATAGTCAGTGTTTGTAATAAGAGATTTATAAGCAGACAATAATCTATGTAAAAACATAATAAAACTTTTATATTTAATGCATGAAATGGTATTTATTATTATCTATATTTAATAATAATAAAAATTTAATAATTTTTTTTCTTTTTTACTTTTTTTGTTAGTTTTAATATAGAAACAATAAAATCGTATAATATTTTGAATATTATAAATGCATTATTGTCAGATTAGATTTTTGAACTTTATTGTAGTTTGATAAAAATGTTTACTCATTTGTTTTTGCGTGTATTACTGTATCTAAATCGATGACAATAAATATTATAAATTAAAAATGAAAATATGAAAGTTCTTTTTTTAATATTTGTCAGGAGCTTAACTAAATACTCTAACAGAATTTTAACTTTGTAATATATAATTATACCGTAAATATATAATATGTATTTTGTTAAAAAATTTGATACCAAATTGAAAAAATGCGATTTCGCAGAAGTTTAGTGATGTATAATTTTTTAATTATTTTTTAATGAAATGAACTATGAAATCCATATTAATTAATATATTATAAATTTTTTAATGCGAGTGTAGTCATATGGTGTTTTTACTCCAGTGGCGTAAAAAATGTAAATTATAACAAAATATTATTTTGTATGGATATTGTTTAATATATTTTTCTTTCTTAGATATGCAATTCTAACGATTTAAAACCTGTAATAAAATTATACTAATATAATGATATTAATAAAAATCTTAATTCTTCATATACATAAGATTCAGCTGAATAACATGTAAAATCGGACAGGACATGATTCTTCATAAAAATGTAAAAAAATATATAGAAAAATATATAGAATAAAATTTTTCGATTTTTTGCTTAGTTTTCGAGAAAATCGAGTTTAAAAATCTGCTGCATATGTATGCTATTACGACTACGGTTTATTGAGCGACGTGTAACGCGACGTATAACGCTTATAATGTTTATAAACAATACCCTTTATTGCCGAGAGTTCAGACATCGATAATTAGGCATAGTTATGTATCCGACAACAAAGACAACGTCGTAATAAACTATTTAATATTTATTTCATTTTATATTGTTTCTTTATTTATATTATTCAGAAAAAGTGATCAAATTCACATTCATAATGTTTTCAAATATGAATTCGAAAACAATTAGTAGTATACAACATGTTAATAATAGTGATTAGTTGGAGTATAAAAATACTTCAGTTGATTGCTTACATTGCTTAAAAAACAGAAAATTATTCCCGTTTTTATTAAAAATATTGTAAACACAAAATGGACAAAATAATAAGTAAATAATATTTTTTTATTAATCTTTTTTTATTACATATAACATTTTTAGTTATTCTTTTTTAAATATTAATTTTCTCTTTCAAAGCTTATATAAAGATATTGAATCAAATCCAGAAGAGATATTGTACAAACATAACGCATTTTGTAAATCACATTATGTTGTACATATGTATATAGATTATCATTAAACCTTTTACAAACTTTGCAATAGTCTCATATAAATTTTTTTTTATTTATTTGTGTTTGTAGTATTATAATTAGAAGAGTCGCAACAAGTGTGATCAACTAAAATTAAAGACAACTTATAAATTCTTTTTTAAATATTTATCACGAATTTGTAATACGCAATTATATGATAAATATAGCATACCCTGTAAAGAAATTTAAAACCAAATTGGAAGAATCCAATTCCATAGAATCTAAGTGGAGCATGAATTATTCGTAATGAAAATTGTGAAATCTATATAAAAAATATATTACTTTAATGAATATTTGATTTTTATATTTACTTTAATAATAATTTTAATGAATTTATTTTAAAACTTACGATTTCGCGAATTTCAACATCATAAGTGACATATGATAATCTGTTTAATAAATTTGCTATTGCATTTGCCTGAAATTGTAATATGGTGAATGTAATTATTAAAGAATGTAATTAAAAAAATTTATAATTTAATTTTATAATTATATCAATAGTAATCTTTGAATTCGATTATATTGTAAATAAATGTTAAATCAACTTTTTTTGAAATTTAATGTAACTTTGACTTACCTTGGAGGTAACTGTTTCACACATATAATTATACAGCAAAAATTTAAAAATATTGTTAGACAAGCAGAACGTGTTAACAATCACAGTCATTATTTTAGATTTTACATAATTGTTGATAAGTATTGAGTACAAAATTTCGCGCAAGTCACGTGCTATCCATCCAAAATAGCATGCCATTTTGAAAGTCATTTGAGTTCCAAATATTGAATCTATTTCACGGGATATTTTGCGCAACTCTAAGTAAAGGTGTCTGGATATGGATATTCATCAATTAGGTTTTATTTTATATTATTTATAAATGTTATATTTTTTTTTAAAATGTTACTGCCATTGATAGAATTTACATAAAATTTCTTACATAGTGATCCACGTTATGCATTTGCTGCTTAATGGTTTCGAAAATTTGTCTTGATGAGGATATATCCTGTTATTTTCCCAAGCCTGCTTTGTTTCGTATTTTTGAGTTTTCATCAAATTCCTAATATGTTCATTGATTTGATCAAACTTTAATCCTGTATATCTGAATATAAACAAAAGTAGATGGAAATTAGTATTTCTAAAATTTTCATCTGAGAAGTTGTGATATGTTCTTTTACTGTTTAGTTTTATATATTTATTGTAAATAACTGTACCACAGTAATAATATAATTGTAAATAATGATATAATTGTAAGTGTACGTAAAAAATGTACTAACTCGAGAATGCTTGCATTAATCAAATCACCCAAAAGATTAATATGAAAACAATAATCTCGTAGACAGCAATATATAGCTGATGCAATGTCACTATTATATTGATTTTTTAATAATAAAGTTGTGGAATATATTATTAGTATGACTGTTACGATCCATCCTAAGGCATACCACATTACTTTTCTGCGTAACTTCTCATAATCTGTCATTGCTCCTAACTTAAGCAATGTGTTGTCAATAATATCAAATCTTTTCAAACAATTTTGGAATTTCTGTCGCGAAAATAAAATATGAAATACAGAAATAAATATTATAGTAAATATTTCGGTTAGAGAATTCAGTCATCTTAATATATCGTCAAGATCATGAGTTCTTTGGAAGATTTTCATCATCGTTGTTCGTTAAAAAATTATTAACAAATATTGTTTATAATGTAAATATCTGTATCTAACTTGATTTATATCTAACTTGATATAATATATATAAATTTTACTTTGTATACATATCGAGTTATTAGAAATTTACATAGCTTAGTGAATTCATTGGTGGGGGAGGGATGCAACTATTGGAGAAAGATGAGGTGGACATCGCTTTATGTGAAAAGTCGAAACTTATGTGGATCTTCGTTCCGATCTTAGAACCTAAGAATGTAGGCCATGTAATATTTCGCTTCTTATTGAAAATTATATGCATCGAGGTAAGGATTCAGCCACTTCCTCTGGACGAATGCTCTACCGAAAAACTGGACACGTAAGTTCGAGATGAATCTCACTTCGTGTGGAAAGTTGTAAATGCAAGCGTGCTTCCATATAGGTTTACAGTTTTCTGAAGCGATGTTCAATTCAAATCTATGTGTCTAGATTTTTGTTATTGATGCTTCTTCTGCAGAAGGACGGAATTTACTACTTTCACAATGATTCCGATGTTTTGAATAGACAATGCCTATCTCACTTTCTCCTTTTTTTATATAGAACAAAACGATGTTTATAAAGTTGTTTGTTATGACATAGACTATTAATTAACACAACAGAGTTTCTGCTAAACTAAGTGCATGTGATTGTATCCGTCATGAATTTATTACTCTTGAAGTAAAATTTATTTAATAGAAAATTCATATTATTACATGTGGTCGTGAAAAAAGATTTGTGAAATTGCATTATTTAATTTTTGAGATATGTTTCTAAATCTTTTCATTCAATAAAAAAATATTTGGCAATAAATTCTGCATGCAATGACAAAGTAAAAGCATATTAATAAGAAAATATGAGATATAATGATTTGCTTAATTATAAAGATTAAAAATAACGATCGTGAAACTGTAAGGCGTGAGACTTGTAATATAAAATATTCAGAAAAAAATTAAGAGATACTCCGAAGATTAAGAAATTTAAGTATTATTTATTTCTGAACTGTTTCATTTTTATTAAATATATATGTTTGATATGCTAATTATAATTTATTTCTATTCGTAGGATTGTATTTTATAGTGATATAATCAGCGAAAAGTTATGCAATTACTACGTATAATTAAGATTTTAATTTATTGCTCTTACTTTTATGTAATTAAAGCGTTACGGAGGAAGTTTTTCGTTATTTCTTAATTTTCTTTTTTAGGAAAAAATTCATGTATCTCATATCAGAAATCCTTTTTTTAAATTAGCAAACTTGGCAATTTTGATAAAAACTTTTACAAAAGTATCACATAAAAAATATAACTATTATTGATTGCTAACTTTTGGCGATACAACTTGAATATATTTCCTGTAAGTTTGACATAAATAGAAATTATAAATTATATATTATAACAAATTATGATTATGATTATAAAGTTCTTATAAAGAATCTTATAATTAAATCTTATAATTAAAGTAAAGTAAAGTTCCGTGTTTTCATAATATATAAGTATATTAATATGTACATATTTTAAGATCCATGTATTTTGGACTGGTTTCTCTAATCGGAATATTTACCATAGTTTTTATTATCAAACAAATGTAAAATTTAATGTACTATACATTATAATCTTCGTATATATTTTTTCAGGGAAGAGTTACTTTTTAGTTATTTTGTATAATAACTAAATTTGATAATGATGTTGCAATTTTTTATGATTGTGTAATTATGATTAAAGGCTGAGGTTACGCTAAAGTTAAGAAAGTCACTTTGAAAAGTAAATTATCACCATAACGCGTTACTTATTGAAAAAACTAATAAATAATGAGTAACGCCGTAAAGTTACTCTATTACAAATTACATTAAAAAGTAATATGTTAAAAATTATGAGTTTTTTCAGTAACGAATGACTTTTTCAGTTATAAGTAATTATTGACTATTTTAATATTAACTCTAATATTACATAATTGTCAGAAATTGTAAGAAATTCACAATTTTATTACTAAATTGGTATTACAACAAGATAATTAAATTATTAACAATGACAGTTGCAGTAATTAATTCCTTCCATTCTTTACATATTTTGTCTATTTAATTGTGTAAATAGATCACTCTAAATCTGTAGCAATAAAATTTCACTGTATTAAATTGAAATTTCAATGCAAGCTTTAATGACAATTGCGCCAATGTTACTGCCAGTGAATTTTACTACAAAATGAAAAATCCATCGATAATTAAAGTAAAAAATTTATTCCAAAAAGAAGTGAATTTAGAGATTAAAATAATGACAGAATAATATCATTCTAAATCCAAATAACAAAACATACGGAGACAGATTTTGAACAGAGTATGCTATCAATCGATTAACCTATTAACTTTATTTTTAATTATTATTATTATTTTATTGTTAATTATTTTATTTTGTCTTTTATGTGTTATATGTGTTTCAAGATGCATCTCGTCCGTAACGACCAACATATGATGCGCTGTGTTGCTAAATTCACTCCTTGCAGTAACATTCAATGCATCTTACAATGCATTATCAACTAATGCTTACACCATTTCGATTATCGAATGATAATCGAATGAAATAGTCCACTCCTTTATATAAGAACAGACAGATTAACTTCAAAGTGAAAATCCGTACTTAAAGCAATGACTTTGCTACTCATTTTTGTTAGCAGTAAAATTTTTATTGCTACAGAATGATAAGAATATATTTATTTTTAATAATTATGTCTATTATAATAATTACTTTTTATCAATAATGTTACAAATATTATGGCAATTTGTTACCTTGTTATAGTATACTCCAATCGCGATTGATAATAATGTCGTAAAGAATTCTAGATAATAACAAATATTGTCTTCGAGATATTCGTTAAAGAAATTAAATATATGATGTGTTGACACGAGGAAACAGTAAATTGACCAAATCAATAGTATATATATGGCATTAAACCATAATTTTGAATGATTAAATATGACAATTCTTAACCCAAATACGTAGCTCATTATTAAAAGTGGCGTTAAAATCGTACGAATACTTTTGGTCATTGCGCATATAGTTTTTATTTCAAACTGTATTACTTTTGTTGATCAGTCGGTATAAATTGAACCGAATGGTAACAATAGTAAATGCAATTTCATTTAAAGTGCTCAGGAATATTAAAGTAATTATAGCTTACATATACCATTGCACAATTTATTATTCCATTATTTGTTGAAACTTAGATGACTGATAGATATGCTTTTATTTTTACTTATATACGTTGATATAGAAAGTAGAAATATTGCGATCGTTTTATTTTCTATTGCTTTTCTTAAAAATATTATTAAATGATATTGATTTCAATTGCAATTGCCTTTGTAACAAATACATAAATAATTCATAGACATTGTAAATATATTGCAATTATGTGTAAATTGCTTCTTTTTAATATATATAAAATAAGTATAAAATAATTATTTTTATTTTAGTAAAGTTCTAATGAATTTATTTTAAAACTAACGAATTTTAATATCTCATATATACATAATGTGATTTATTAAATATATGTATATGCTGTAGTATTTGCCTGAAATTAAAGACGAATATAATTGAAGGAACTTTTAATTTAGTTTAAAAATTAGCTTATATATTTGTGATATTCTGTATGCCATTTAATTTTAGGTATCACTATATTATATATCTCAGGTAGTAAGCTGATATTATTGTTATCATTTGAACAATCAATATAATATTAAATACATCATTTTAATAAAATTATATATAAAAATAATAAGGTTGGGTAGTGCTAAGTTAAAAAGATAAAAGTTAAGTTAAAAAGTTAGAAAGTTAATTAATTTTAATTTAGTTACATTTTAGACTCTTAACTTTTTAACTTAATTTAGTTACATTTTATCGATAATTATTAACTTTTAATTTAATTTTTTTGAAGTTAATCCTTATATATAATGCGAGAGGCTAATGAGTATATAATATATTTAGTAATTTTATATTGTATAATCGTTACTTGTGAACAAAAATAACCAGATTAAATAAATAAACTGTAAGAAAGGAAAAATACGTAAAATTATGTACAGTCAAACTTTTTCTTTTTTTTTTTGTTATTCATTCGAATCAAATATTTAATTTTTAACTTTTTAATTACTTTTTTTATTAACTTAACTTTTAATTTAATTAATGATTGATGAAATTTTATGATGGATTAACTTGTATTTTAATTTAATTAAATTTTCAAGCTGTTTGTCTTTGACTTAATTTAGTTAAAAAAAAAGTTAACTTACTCAACCCTGAAAAATAACAACAAATAGTGTTAGTTTGCTTTGAAATCAAACTTTAAATTGATTTTTAAAAAATTATATATGAAATAAATTACTTTTGTTGATTGTTTCACATATACAATGAGCAAAAATTTAAAAACATTATGAGACAAGTACAGAGCAAGTACATAATAATGTACGTTTTTAGGTGTATATCACATATAATTATTAATTATTACATAGAAGCTTTTGTACAATACCCAATCGCTGTCTAAGCAAAACAGTGTGCTGCTATTATGTAATTACTATTTGTCTTCTAAATATTAAGTTTTATTTTAGAGATAGTTTGCGTAAATCTAATTATAAATGGAGATATTTGGAAATGCATACGTAAAATATTAGTTTTATAATTTTATTATAGTTATAGTCTGTTACCTGTACTTGTAGATTTTTAATGTTTTCATAAGATTGATATTTCATAATATCATTCAATATAGTTTATATAAAATTTCTTATATAATGATTCACATTATGCATTTCTTGCTTCGTGATTTCGAAAATCTGTGTTAGAAGATTTTCCAAATCTTTATTTTATATTTACGTATATATTTTATATATATAAAGAAAATAATATATATCTAAATTTCTTACATAATATATATGTGTAAATATTATTTTTATAATATGTATTCTTTGTATTATTTTAAGAAACAATCTTACTATGTTAAATGTTTTGCCAAAAGAAGTTAATAATAATAATGTATGACTTATAATAATGTATAAAAATGTGTGACCTTAATACTCAAAAAATTCTCTTTATGACAATTTATTGTTGCAAACTGTTGCAAATTATTTCTTTCGATGGTTTAATATTGAAAAATTTACATAATAATTTTCTTTAAAATTTATCTGAATACAATTGAGATATAACATTTATTAACTAATATGATTTATATGAAAGATTATATTAAATTTTGTTTTATTTTATCATGAAATAAAACAGAATTTAATTATAATTGATGATAACGTGAAATTATTCCGGCATTCAAAAATATGATGCAGCATAAAATAAAGATTTATATAAAACATTGTAATAGAATACATAATGTAATAGTAAGTCTATGACAGTCCAATATGTAGAAGTCCAATATGTCGAATCATAGTCTAGAGTTTCTAGAGTATGGAAACTCGACAATTC
>NW_012130066.1:4337861-4350382 GCF_000143395.1 Atta cephalotes
TAAATTTCAACTTATTATTATTACTTATGTATAATTGAGAACCGCTTTAATAATCATGCTTTCTCTACTATCTCTATTCTTACATTAAAATCCATATATTTTGTTTAGATAATGTTTTGGTGCCAGCTCGGTGAGTCAAGGGCAAAGTAGAATTTGCCCATGCATATCCTACTTTCTTTTGCTCTGCTAACTTTTGAATATATTTGTTAACATGCTCAAATTGAAATCCAATGTATCTACATTAAATGTGATACAAAATAATAAATTTACAATAATTAATTTACGAAATTACAGTAAAAAATAAATAATTTTAACTTGGCTACATCATCTGTCCAATTTATTAGTAATATAATAATTTTATTTAAAAATAATATTATGTTGCAATATTATTTACATACCTTAGCAGCATCATGTACATAAAATTATACAGAGTATTGATATGAATGGGATGGTTTCCAATAGGTGCACATATTGCCATTATGGAGTAAGATTTAGGAATATGTTCATGATACCACACATAATCGTTTATATCTATTAAAGATACCAAGATGATCCAGCCAGTAATTAACCATGTAGTTTGTAACCTTAACTTTGTATAATTTTTCGAAGTTCCCAACTTTTCTATTGTGTTGCTCACAATATTTAGTTTGTTCAAACAACTTTTAAATTTCTGAAAACAATATTACTAAGAGAAATATAATTATAAGTAACGGTAAGAATAATTATAATATTATTGTATATTTCTAATATTAGAAATCAAATAATATTAAAGTGCAAAGAAATGGTGCAATACATTCAAATATTGAGAATATTAGAACATTTTTGTAATACCTGTCAATACTTTTTATATTTTAAATATCTCTACATTTTTGCATTATATTTTGTATAACTATTTAAAGTAGCACTATCTATTTTTTAAAAGTCTGTATTATTCAAATTTATTAAAATGGATTTGCATTATTTTCATAATGGTCCGTATAATAATATCATTTTTGCATGTTTCCTTTTTAATATACGTGTATAAAAATGTGTGAAAGAAAATGAAAGTAAGTTCATCTTTTTGATACTTGCGAGATAGATTGAATGAACTTACCTTATTATAATAGAAATTAGACAACATGTACAGTATTGCAAAAATCATATTACTATAATGAAACATAGTATAGGTAAGTTCATTTTTTCGAAGAAATATTGCCATTTTGAAGGCGATGTAAGTGTAAAATAGCCACGATATCAGAATGTAGAAAATAGTGAAACAAAATCTCGGTTGATTTTGAGGGTATTCAAACACTCCAAATCCACACAAGCACAATACTACCGATAGTGGTAATATAGCTGTCTGAATATCCTTCATAGCAATTTCTTAACAAGATTAACTTAAGACTTCTTACTTCGACGTGTTTTATATATATAGAGGATATAAAACATTTGTCTTATAACAAATGTGTCATAACGCGTCGCAATAAAAATTACATTCACATTACACTTCAAACACAAATGATAATTCTGTAATTTTACCAATTGCATCAGCACTTACGCAAATTAATGAAATCGATCTGTTAGAAAAAGACTTGTTTTACAAATTAAATAAACAAAGTAATTTAAATTAAAATGAAATAAGGAAAACAAAATGAAAATAAAATATGTGCTATGTTTTGCATTTTTAGATATTATTTTTTCACGTTTAGAACAATATGACATTTCCTTAATATTTCTCTTATGGATCTCCTCTTGTATCACGATTATGATAAAATTGAAAAATATACAAATTATACAGCAATAATTCAACTATTTATATTATGTATCATTATATTATTATAAGAATAATTTTTAAAGACAAATTAAAATTATATAACTCCACAACATATATTTAAATTCAGTTTTATTTAAAAATGCACACACATATTTCTCATATATATATATATATTGTATGTTCGTCTGTATTACAGTTCAGTTATCTTGACAAAGCCATTTAAAATGTATTTTAGGTAATTTGTAAAAAGTCAAGAAAAAATGGAATTAATGAAAAATAAGACAAGGAATTATAAATTTATGGAACATAAATAAAAAAATTATAGTTTTGCCAGCAATAATTATATTGCATTCTATGATGATCTAGAACATTTTAATTTATTTATTCTTTATTAAAAATCCACTTCCGTTTTTGTTTTGTCAGACATTTGTATAATAATAATCATAAATCCTGTAATCGTAAACAAACTGCAAGAAAACATAAATTAAATTTTATATCAATAAAATAGTCAATAAATACACAGGACTGTATACTGATACACAAAGCTAAATTTTAAATACAGTTTTTTTATAACAATTTACTTCCATCATACAAAAATTAATATACCTAACAACAAAAATTCTAAAATATTATAAAGATATAAGATATTATGATTCATTAAGTAAAATGTTATTAAAACATTTGGTCTTCTAATTTATGATATAATGAAAAAAAATGTAAAATATGAAAAAATAAATATAAATACTAACATTTCGTAAGGGATTATTGCCAAAATAGAAGAAACTCAGTAAATTTAAGCGGATTATGTATTATTTGCAATGAAAACTGATAAATCTGCACATATTGAATTGTTACTTTATTTACTAAAATAATTTCTTTGAATTGCTTTTTACTATTAAAATCCCTTTACGTCATCACGAATACCAGTATATCGAAGACAATTTATCAATTGGCAGATTATTGTTTCTATTTTATTAGCCTAAAATTTATAATTTATTATTTGTGTAGTAAATATTATAAAGTATTATAAAGTATTGAATATTAAGAATATTATTGAGTAATATTTATTGAAATATTTTAATATATGTGTGTATATATTCTTAATACGTGCATGCACATGCGCATATATACATATGTATGTGTATATATGTATATATATATATGCATATATATATATATATATATATATATATATGTGTGTGTGTAAATTTAGATGAATATAGATAGCTTAGTACTAATTTTCTTACACATGTAATTTAAGCTGAAAAGTCGAGTCAAGTGCACGGATATCCAAAAAATATACTAAACCAAGTAAATGGCGAACTTAAATATCGACCTTTTGTTAGAGCATGCAAGAAAAGGTAATTAAAAAATCTTGTAATGTAATATAATATGTAATGTAAATTAAATAGGTTGCCATAGTCATTTGAGGTCCGAATATTATATTTAATTTATGAGCGATTTGACTCTAAGTGGAGATGTCTATCAAAAAACAAAATTTATTAATAAAAGAATAGAAATATATATAGAGAAAAGGGAAAGAAATTATTTTATTATTTTTTAAATAAATTTTTTTAATAAATCAAATTTCTTTCAAATCTTGTATATCTTATATTTATTATTTAATCAGATCCAATATATAAATTATCTCTTTCAGCATTCGATAATCGGTAATACCGATTTACATTGTGATCCACAGAATTTTGTTGTAATCAATACACATGATATATCGAAGATTAATTGATTTAGTTTTTCTCCATGAATATTTTAAGCCATCTGTTTTACTATTAAATATTTTATGTGCTCATTCACTTTATCAAATCTGGTATGTACCTATGTTGCAAAATAAAAGTGTTATAAAATTTTTAAATATAGAAGTTAGTAAAGATAACTATTAAGATTTATATAAATATCATATTATATATTTTATTTGTACCAATTATTATACCTTATACATATATATTATTTGTTAATTATATTTTTATATATTTATTTATAAAAATGATTTTTACAGTAAAGTAATTTGTAAATAACTTTGTGAATAATATTTATTTATAATGATTTCTTTTTGAAATTATTTTTTATTAAAAAATTTATAAATTTTATTTTCTCTCTTTATCTTTGTCTCCTTTTATCTTTATTATATAAAATTTGATAAATTAAAAGAGATATTAAATACACACGTAAATATTCTTAAATATTATGCATAAAATAATTATTATTAATAAATCCGTCAACATGTTAACGTGATGATAATGATTTGTGATGGATGGTATAATCATATATCGATAATTTTTTGTATGAATCCACCATGATATATCAAATATATTCATCGTTTAATTGCATATTAACCATCCAATTAATACGCCTTTTGTATAAACATGTAGTTTCTGATATATTTTGGAATTCCTAATTCTTCCAACGTATTCGGCAGCAAATCTCTTCATTAATGATCTAAATTTCTAATAAATATATTGATATATGATATTAAATTTCTTTAACAGGCAACAATTCAAAATATTAAATAATAGTATCAGCAAATGTGTTTATTTTATAAGATATAATTATGCATATAAAAAAATTTATTTAGAGAAAAATAATACCTTTATAAAATTATAATTTGTCCTGAAAAAAATTGAATAAATGTACATATATATATATATATATATATACATATATATATATATATATACCTTGTCTTGATATACACTCGTGATGAATGATAGTGAGAATGCCAATCCATATAAATATTAGATAGTGATTGAAACTACATTTTTGTTTTAAATGCAATTATCACATAATAACAAAGATAACTGGTCCATATTGTCAGATTATAGAGAATATTTATGTAAAATTTCTTCGAGAAATAAATAGTTATACCAAAAATAAAACAAATCAGAAATAAGGGATATACAGCCTGCTATATGTTAGTTATCATACTTATCACTCTTGCAATTTCTGCAAGACTAACATCACTTTTTGTATGAAGCTATCCATTAACACATTTATCAAGACAATATAATAATATATCATTAAATTAATGCACTATGCATTATTTAATTCTCATAAACATTAAAACAATGAGTCAATCGATATCGCTAAGCGGCATTAATGACAATGATTGACGTTTAGTTTTTGGTCATCTATCAATTTAAATATTTGATTCGATATTAAATTTATTTGACAAATTGAGCAGCTATATTTTTTAATGAGTAAATCTTTTTTAAGAAATAAATTTTTATAATCACTAATTAGATTTATTTTTTATACAATATAAAAACTTATAAGTTCTATGAATTCTACTCACATAATTAATAAATCAAAATTAGATTTTACAAAAATTGGTACTTCAAATATCATTAAAAACACGTATAATTATTGAATAATATAAATTAAAAGAGTAAATGAGTTACGTGTATATTCAATAATAATAAAGTTCTATTGTAAATGATATGATAAGTATAATATCAAAATAATTCTCGTATTTAAAATTATATAGAATAACTATTACAATAATTAATTATAATTGATTATTACTTAAAATCTATTTTTTAATATTAAGAATTAATTATAAATGTTAAAAAATTTTTCGATGCCACTTTTATTCTATCTACATACCCAAGGTTTTTCTATACTTATGCTATAACATTTTTTACTAATAGAAAAGAGATACATTTGCTTAATCCTTAATATCTGGCTTTTCGACTGAAAAAAGTTCATGTAATAATGTGTTCATTTTTATACGATATTCTATAATACCTATTTGATAGATATGTGACAAAACGGTATAGAATAATATATTAAAGAATTAAATAATTAATTAAACAGTTAACATAAATGATTTTATAATTACTTTTTTCCTACTTTTATTCGTAACATGTCATATTATCAGAAATCATTATTCGAAATATGAGAGAAGTATCCATTTGCAGCATAAAAACAACGGCAGTGAGAATTGAGACAAAGAACTGAAAGCAGATATTACATATAATTGTTTTTTATTATTTAATAAATTGTAATTGAGGATATAATAATAAATAGTATTGAGTATACTAACCTTATGAACAAAATTGTAACCGAAATTAAATAGACCTAATCCGCTAAATTTTAATGGGCGAAGTGAAATTTGTAAAACAAACTGGACAATCTGTATTGTATAATAACATAATTATTATTTAATAATACTTAATAAAAATTATAAAATCAAGAAATTTATAAGAAAATTTTACCTCTTCTCGCGCTTCGGTAAAACAGATAAGATTTGTCAATTTATGAATCATGTCCTTGGTTTTCTTTGCCTGAGATAACATAAAATTAATTATATTATTATCACATTAATCATATTATTATTAAATTAATTATATTAATTGTTTAATAATTGCATCTTGTTTTAATAAATATTTATAGATAAGAGTTTGTTTTTTGTTATAGATAATATTTAAATTTTTTTAAATGTATAAGACTTATAAAAGAGATTTAATTTTGTAATATTTTCTGTTATTTTCACATTTTTTTAAAAAACAAATTCAACCTGTTATTATTTAAAAATTTTTTATAGAAATTAAATAATAGTCATACCCAGCAAACCATGAATATAATGCTATATTATATAGATGAATTACGTGTATGTTATATAATATTGATGTCTGTATTTTCTGGGTGTATCCAATAAAATTTCTGCTTGTGGAAACTTATATTTTTACTTAATCTGCCGAGGATTAGCTTACCTTGCCGCTAACACTTTCACAGATATGATTAAATGATATGAGTTTTGTTAAACATATAATAAACCACATATCACTGCGTAGTAATAGCTTCAGTCGAAATGAATTGCCACCATACATTTCTTTTAAACATAACATCGTGTGATATTGGAAATAAAACATAGCGATTAAAATAATGAAATAAGATATCATTTGCAAGGTCATATGTATATTAAATAAGTCGTGAATATCGAAAGTTATCCGACAAAGTTCTGAATGGAGATGCCTAAAAATATGTTATATATACATTAAGAGATAAATACATAATTATCGAGAAGTGAAAAATACATACAATTAATAAAATATACATATAATTATTTATTTGTTATTTTTAAGATATGAATTATGTATATGCGTTTATATTTTATTTAAACAAAATCAAACATGATTTAATTAATATAAGAATATATTATTATTTGTTTTTTAAGCTTTTACGGGTATTACTATTAACTTATTTGTTAGTTAATAATATAAAACTAACATTTATTCATATACAAAATGCGAATATTAGAAATTGAAGAATTTTGTTTAATAAGTTTGTATGTTTATAACACACACACATAGATATGCATAAATAACAAAACTAAAATTAATCTGGGTTAATGACAGTTAACTCGAAAGGAGGTGCGCAATAAAATTTTTAACAAGTAAAATTGTTATTCCATATTTGATGTATAGATGTCATCTTTATTTAAAGTCTTGAGAACTCATTAAACGTTTCGATTCTCTTTGGAGTCTTCTTCAACAATATTCTTATTTAATATTGGATTTTACGAACGGACAACACACACAGGATGCCAAAACTGTAGTGAAATCTCCACGATCGCCAAATCTTGTCATGAAATTTTGGATGCTATTAATATTCACAAATAAGCACTTTTCAATACATTTATGTGAAACTGATTGAACTCCATTTAAATCATTCGGAGTGATGAATAGGTCTGAATATTCATCAAATGGAGTAACAGTTCTATTTGTTAAAAATTTTATTGCACACCTCCTTCCGCGTTGACTTTCATTAACCCAGATTAATTTTGTTTTTGTTATTTTAAAGAGAAAGAATCCTTGGTTAACACATTTATTAATGTGTATAAAATTGGCACAAATCGAACAAGGAATTTTATGAATATAATTGTATGAATATAATGCAGTAATATATGTAAAGTTAATGAAGATATTCTTCTTTTTTAAGAAATTTTCTTTATTATTTCTGTTATTTTAATATATATCAACTTACATTGTGATCCATAATATATGTTTGCGATTTCCTGCGCCGCGGATATTCAGTTGAGTGACAAGGGGAGGCTTTTTCCATATGCATCTTAATCCATATTCTTCTATCGCTGATAATTCTTTAATGTGTTTATTTATTTTATCTAATCTCGTACCTATATATCTGTAATTTGAAGAATATTAAAAAAGTCGTTTGTTAAATTTCTTTTTGAAGTAAAGTAAAGTAAAAAATATTTAAGCCATTGACTTTTTTTACTTATAATTCTATAATTTTATAACAATGATATAATACAATGTAAATTTCTAAATTTATATTATACGTTATATATTAAATTGAAGAGTTTTATATTAATGCGTAATAACAAGTAAATGTTTATGAAACATTATGCTAAAGTCAGAAATAATTTGATTTGAACTTATAACATTTTTAATCTAAAAATGCAAGAATTTTTAAATTTATTTATATAAATTCTTAAATTTAACTTAAATAATTTATTTAAGTTAATTTATTTAAGTTAGATTAAAGATTCTATTATTAAATAATTTAAAAAAATAAAATTTACAAACCTTAAGAGAAACATATACATTATATCTATAAAGGTGTTGATATATAAAAGGTAATCTTTAATGATAGGGATAAATATGGCTTTTACATTATTATATTTTTCTATATACCATAAAGAACTGGTAAACCATGTTATGCAAATAATTATAAACCATAAAGTAAATATCCATTTCATAGAATTTCGCATTCTGCGATATTCCTTGGGCGTTCCGAGCAGTTCTAATGTATTATCCACAAAATTCAACTTTTTTATACACATGCGGAATTTCTAAGGATAAAGAAAGGGCAGTGATAAGAAAATATAATTATATACAGATATAAATGTTTTTCTATAGAATATGCATATGTAACCCTTAATATACACGATTGAGTCATTTGTGTCTTTTGCATTCTTTTTATTTAAAATAATAAGAATCTCGCTATAAATAATGGTCTCTACTCTTTCCCTAAAAAATAGTTTAGCATCTAGGAGACAAAAGACCAGTTTTATAGGAGAATTTGGACCCTGAACAATTTTGAGACATACTCCTAAAAAAATTTTAAGATATTAAAAGAGAATCAAAAATTCCATAAGTCCAATTTTATAGGAGAGATTTTATTTAAAGATTTCCTGAGTGCTAGAACTATTCAAAGTTCGCTATTATGACCATGTACTATTAGACTTTTATCCAATTTCTCTGCGTCCAGGTATTCTTTGATACGGGGTCATCCTGAAACAGATACTAATCGCGATGAGATTCACTGTGGGCAATATTATGTGGAAAGTATTTAAAAAGTCAGTCGCGTAAATATTTGTTGGCTAAAGAAGTGCTAGATTTCTTGAAACAAGAGCCTAATAGTTCCACAAGAACCCCACTCAACACATTTAAATATATATCATGCCTGTTGATGCTATTATAAAAGAAAACGTATTGAAACGAGAGATGGAAACGTTACAATTAAAAATATTGAATTGCAGCCTCTTTGCCAAATCAATTAAAATCTTTTGTTTTATACTTTAAGTATAAAACTATCTCTCTCCCCTCTTCATCGATTAATATATATCACTTATAACTATTCATTTGAGATCCAAAAAAGGTTTTAGTTGTCAAAATTGGACATATTCCAGATACTAGATGATTCGAGAAATCGAATAAAACCAGTCCTACACGATACACATTACATGGTACACAATACAATCATAATAGCGAACTTTGAACAACTGTAGCACTCAAAGGATTTTTACAAAATTGTACATATGGAATTTTTTAATCCTTTTTTTATGCTCTATAATCCTAGCTAGGTTTTAATACTGTTCAACCAAGGTTCAAACTGGACATAACATTTGATTTATTGTCTTTTGCACGTTTGTGTATTTTGGGTATCCTTCCTTTTCTCGATGAGAGCGTTTCAGAAAAGTTTATCCTGGTTTCACGAATAATTAATCGTGTGTAGAATGAGCACTTTTTTGCAATTGAGAAATTTTCATGTTTTTTTTTTATTTATAGCTAATTGTTATTTATTGCAAAAATTTCACGAACTATTAAAAAAAAAATTAGATAAATGATAATTTTCTGTTAAAATGTCGAACATTATTATTATATTTTTGTTAAATGTTACAAATAATATTAAAAATTGTTATAAATAGTATTTCTCTTAGTTGTAAATTTTTAAATGCAATATCGACAATAAAACATTTTTTCTTAAATCACTATTGTCTCAAAGTTTTAAAATTTTATATAAAAATACGCATTTTTTTATTTTATTAGTTATATTTAATTGTATTTATTTATGTATTTATTTATGTATTTATTTATGTATTTATTTATGTAATTTTTCATACATAATTTTATAAATACTTTCTGAAGATTTTGAAGTATACGTAATAATTACATAATAATTTTTTTATATTTGTAAAAGTGATGAAGAATCTGAGACATGAATGATTTAGTGTGCATAGTGAAGAATCAGAAAATTATCGTATTCATTAAGGGTTAAAGATATGTTTTATGTAATAAAACAATTTATGATGTTTATTTTGTTAAAATTGTAGAATTTATAATAAAATTTTAATTATGTGATTACGTAAAAAATTAAATTATTGTACCTATATTGAATTGACAATTTTTGTCTATTATAGATTAATATTTTTGACATAACACATATCTTAAAAGTCTAAAACTGTACTTAATAAATAAATGCAAAAAATAAAATTATTTAGCTTGATATATATTTTTATATATTTAAATTTAATATTTTTAAATAAATAAAGATGAGGCTAATTCTAAATTGAAAAAAGATTGTTTGTTTCTAATTTAAATATTATTAAGAAAGTGTATTACACTATATAAAAAAGAAAAATTATACCTTAGAGTTTCGAAAAGTATTGATCACGGATATTATCGTCACAAGCATATTTATTATTGTTATTGAGTCTATTAAAATGTCATTAAAAATATTTTTTGGTGAAAACATATTTATCACATAACAGAACACATAGATATAAACACTCCACAGAATCAATATGTAAAAAAAACTCAAATAAACTCTTGGATGATCGAAGGGACATCTGATAATCCCAAATCCGAAAATAAAAAGCATGTGAAGATGGGTTGTAAAACCTGTTCTATAGTGTTGACCATGACAGAAACTCTCGCAATTTCGTACGCGTAAGTATTGTATCTAAACTCAAAGACGTATGCCATAGAAACGTATCATATTCATCGCGATCATTTTATTAAATTGTCACATTACATGTATCGTTAAATCATTAAACACTGGCGCAGTTGAAATAATCGATCTTTATATGAAGTATTACTTGTTATCTTTTAATTGCATTTTATACACGTTACACATACTTATGACGCATTAAGAATATAATACATTACATTCATATTTTGATATGTTATTAAAGTCCATTTTTTCTCTTATGATTTTTTATTTCATAAATAAATCACATTGATTAAATGCAATATGATTATTTATAATATAGTTTATTGTTATTAAGTTTATGTGTTTTTTAAAATATTGCATATTTGATTTACTTATATTTGTAACGTTGCAAAGCTTTGCAAGAATGACGCTACGAGATTTGAAATAAAAAAATTATAAAATTATAAAAGCTTTCTAATTATGTTTTTATTATTACATAAATTAATATATAATTTTGAATATGATTTAAAAAACTGATCATTAATTTTAAAATGATTACAAATTCGAATTATATTTACTATATATGCATACCTTGATTATTTCTGTGAGAATTATATCAACATATAAACATTTTTCCTTTACAAAGCTTTGCAAGAATGACGCTACGAGATTTATTTGATTATATAGCCAATGTTTATTAAGAAAATTTAATGTAGTGCTTTTCAACAATCTTCCGCATAGCTCTCTAACAATTCAAAATAGTGCATGATAAACATAAATTCTTTTATGTATGTACGGCGGTTTTAATGTGCATCAGTATGCAATGAGTGTATCCAATCAAATTCGCTATTAGTTTTATTTTTGTCCATTATTGTTGCAAAATGCTTAATCACGATTTTATTTAATCAACAATTTATAATCATCAATTCACCTTTATAATCTTTATTATTCATAATTCACGATATTAGGTATACTATATATTATGACATGCTACCCTCAGTAGATTATTAAAATTCCTAAAATATTCCTTCCTTCGTACAGTCATATTCAATATATTTTTCCGTTATGTTGTAATTCAGGTTGTAAGACTTTTAATATTTTAGTTTTTAAGACTTTAAAGGATCAGTCTCTGAGAGGACGACATCGTATGATCGCTTGTCGTAATGTAATTTGTATTTATATGAATTATTTAAGAATTTTTATTTTAGCTGACTTAGCTGCTCGTTTAGATTGTTTGCTGCTTATTTCAGTGACAACAAGAAATATATTTTTAATTATCATACTAATTTACTTTGTAAAATTTAATTTTATAATGTGCCAGGTTATATTTATTGATTTACCTATATACGGTTTATATAGGTACGTTACCTAAACGTATCTAATATTCTATAAACATTTAGAAAATGTATTTAAAATCAATATGTGCTGTATGGGGAGCAATAGAAGGGGAAAATATAGAATAATAATAAAAATAAGACAAACAACTTATTTAATATAAATTAGACATATATATATATATATATATATATATATATATATACATATATATATATATATATATATATATATATATATT
>NW_012130066.1:4350952-4358886 GCF_000143395.1 Atta cephalotes
TATATATATATATATATATATATACAATATTTCTCTTACACTTAAAATGTATTTTGTTTTACAATTATTGTACTATATTGTATGATGCTTTACTTATTATGAAAGGGCTAATTTCTTCTTCTAAAAATCTTGCGATTTTTGGTATGATAGACATTTGCATCATAAAGATCAAAAATGTTGTAATTGTAGTGACAAACTAGAAGAAAATGAAATAAATAAGATCATAATTACATAGATTTTCTATATTATAATTTACAAAAAAATGTCCATCCTGAATGTAAAGATGCTATGTAAGATATAAGTTTTAAAAATAAATTAATGAAGTCTTTTATAGTATGAGATGTAAAAGTAATGAAATATAAAAAATTAATAATAAATACTAACTTTTCGTGTGAAATTACTGCCGAAATAGAAGAGACCTAATCCAGTGAATTTAAGTGGATGATGTATTATTTGTAATAAAAACTGATAAATCTGCATACATATGAAATTATTATTTTCATTATTAAAATAATTTACTGTAATTCCTTCTTATTATTAAATCTTTTCACCTCGTCATGAATATCAGCATATTGAAAAGAATCTGTTAACTGATGAATTATTTTTTCCATTTCACTAGCCTAAAAATAATGATTAATTTTATTATTACATAATTATAATAAAATCGATATTATACAGGATATTTGATATCATTGATACAATGCTTATGATAGAAAAGTTCTGTATCATTTTGAGATTTCGCAAAATAGTTAACAAAATAAACTTTAAATTGTCTCTTGTCACCAAATCGCGTAGACGCATGTTGATTTGCAAATGTTTATAAATTATTTTCTTCTTAATTATGCAAAATATAAAATGGAATAACTTTTTTATTTAGTTTAGGTCTTTCTTCCTTATAAATGTTGTGTCAATAATTATCAAACCTGTATAATACTAATAATCATGTACAATATAATTATATATAATCAATAAATATGTATCACATTTATTGAAATATTTAAGTATATTTGTAATGTATACCCACATACAGACCCATAAATATAGAAATTTATATAGATATTTACCTTAGCGCTAATTTTCTCACAGATGTAATTTATACTGAAAAATCTAGCCAAATGTATAAAAACATAGAAATGCATACCGATCCAAACAGATAACGAAGGTACATACCGACCTTTCGTTATAATATGCATAAGAATGTAATTACACATTCTTGCTACATATACCAGATAGGCTGCCATTTCCATAGTCATCTGAGATCCAAATATTGTGTTTAATTCACGAGCGATTTGACATAATTCTAAGTGGAGATGTCTATAAGAACAAAATTTATTAAGAGAAGATAAAAGATACCCAAGTAGAAAAAAAATATTTTCTAACAATATTTTTTAAATTTTATTTAAATCAAATTTCTATTAAATCTTGTATATATACTACGTTCATAAAAATCAGATCAGTAATCTATTATAGCACGTTGATGTATCGAAAATTACATCAAAATCCACATAATACGCCTGTCATCAATGATATATCTGTTAATAATTGGTACAATATTTCTCCTTGATTTTTTTAACTTATATTCCTTTTTCTCTATCAAATATTTTGTGTGTCCGTTTATCTTATCAAATCTAGTACCAATGTACCTATAAAGTAAAATTAAAAACGTTATTGTACAATTTAGTATGACGTTATTTGTTATTAATAATAATTATTAAAACTTATTAAAAAAAGGGGGTTCTATTCCTTTGTTATTTAAAACTATTAAAATGTTTAGGCTTATAAAAATTTATATATGTTGCTATAAAAATATTTATAGCGACATAATTTGTAAGTAGGTCTGCAAAAGTAAATATAATGTATTTTTGTTTAAATCATTTTTATTTAAGATTTACTTTCTAAGAAATATTTTGTTTTTAGAATACAGTACATTATATTTCATAGAATATATATTATTTGAAGCACATTTCTTTTCTTCACTTTTTTTTTATCATTATATAGATTATAATTTGATGAACTAAAAAAATATATAATATATGTAAACAATCAATACACACCATAAAAAAGTCATAAATAATAAATCCATCAACATATTGACGTGATGAAAATGATTTGTGATGTATGGTATAATTATACACCAATGATCTTCTATCACATGGATCCACCATATCATATCAAATGTATTTAATGTGTAACTACACACTAACCATCCAATTAACACTCTTTTTGCACACGTGTGCAGTTTCTGATATTTCTTTGGAGTTCCTAGTTCTTCTAACGTATCATTTATAGCAGTAAGTCTCTTCATAAATAATCTAAATTTCTGTATAATGTAGGCAACAATAAAAAATATTAGCTAACAATATCGTCAGATTATTTTCTTACAACTTTACGGAAGAGCTATTTTATGAAAAATAATATCTTTGGTGTAAAATTGTATTTTGGCTATAAATTTTAAATAAACATTACCTTATCGTGATATACATTCATGATAATGGCAATAATTGAAGTGAGAACGCCAATCCATATACAGATTATATTGGATATTGATTGTAACCACATTTCTACCTTAAATGCAGTTACCACAGAATAATAAAGGTAACCGTAGCTGGTCCATACTGTCAGATTATAGAGAATATTTAAATAAAATTTCTTCGGGGAATAAATACCTATGCCGAAAACAGAACAAGTCAGAAGTAAGGGATATACAGCCTGTTGTACGTTAGTTATCATACTTATCACTCTCCCAGTTTTTTCCGCAAACTAACATCACTTTTTGTATGAAGGTATTCCATTAACATATAGCTCGTTTATCAAGGCAATACAATAATATATCATTAAATTAATGCACTATGCATATTATTTAATTTTTATAAGGATAAACACAATGAGACAATTAATATCACCAGACGGCATTAATAATAATGGCGGTTCAGTTTTAAAATTTAGCGAATTAGATCTATTTCCATAACAACTTCGTTCATAAGGTCAATCTGTCAAATTAAATTTTATTGGATCATAATTGCATGATACAGATTAAATAACTACATCTTTTAATGAAATCTTCTTTAAGGAAATAAATTTTTATAATCAATGATTAGATTTATTTTTCATGTAATATAAAAACTTATAGGTTCTGTGTATTATATTTACATAATCAATAAATCAAAATTAGATTTTACAAAAGTTTTTATTTCGAGTACATTAACAATGCGTATAATTGCTGAAAGATAAATTAAAAGAATGAATGTTACATGTATATTCAATGAAATTTCTATTGCAATTGTTAATATGATAAGTATAATATTAAAATAATTTTCGTAATTATATAGAATAATTATTATAATTAATTTCAACAATCACTTAAAATCTATTTTTAATATTAAAAATTAATTACAAAGGATTATGCCCAATTTGATAGAGGAATTTGAGTCTCGGATGAACAACTTTGAGACATGCCTAAAATGTTAAGGTACCAAAAGAGAATTAAAAATTCCAATTTTATAAGAGAGATTTCCTGAGAAGTGTTAGAATTATCCAAAGTTCGCTATTATGACCATGTACTATTAGTCTTATCCATTTTCTCTGCAAAGCATCTCCTCGTGGTGACGGCGGTTACAGACGGCGGTTGTATCAAAGAAATTGAGAAGTAATATCTAAAATGTATTTGATACAGTTCATTAATCCGGCTAAGTCCCTGGTGGCGATTCATGTCACAGAAATTCGGATTTGCTTGTAATGACGGTGATGCTCCTGGAAGGGGAAGGAGGGAGGAAGATGGACAAGCAGCAGATGTACTAATCGTAGTAAACCGGCTTTTGATACGAGATCACTTCGGAACAGCTACTGATTGCAATAAGATGCACTGTAGGCAATATGGAAAATATTCAAAAACCAGTACCAATATAAACATTTGTTGGTGCTAGATTTCTTGGATCAAGAGCCTACCTAGTAGTAATTCCACAAGAGTCCCATTTAATACATTTAAATATATATATCATGCCTGTTGATGCCATTATAAAAGAAAATGTACTGAAACGAGAGATAGAAACATTACAGTTAAAAATACTGGACCGTAGCTTCTTTATCATCTCAATTAAAACCTTTTGTTTCATACTTTGAGTGTCCCCTCTTCTGATTGATTAATATATACATCACTTATAACTATTCATTTGGAATTCAAAAAAGATTTTAGTTGTCTTTGTCAAAATTAGACATATTCCAGATACTAGATAATTTGAGAATCGAATAAAACTAGTCCTACATGATACACAATATATAGTCATAATAGCGAACAGCTGTAGTATTCAAGGGACTCATTTTATAAAGTTGTGCATATGGAATTTTTTAATCTTTTTTTTATGCTCTACAATCCTAACTAAGTCTCAATGCTGGGGCCCAAATTGGGCATAGTCCTTTTAATTTTTCGATGCCACTCCTAATGTTGCATATCCGACGTTTCTTTTACTTATTTTTTAATACAGATACATACATTTGTTTATTAATCCTATAATCCTTAATGCCTAGTTTTCCGATTGAAAAAAATTGTGTTTATATACTAATATATGTTCATTTTTATAAGATATTTTATATACAATACACATTTGATAGATATATAATGTTACGGTATAAAATAATGTTAAAGGATTAAATAATGAACTAGAACGGATAGCATAAAGAATTTTGTAATTAGTTTTCTTCATTTTTATTCTTAACATGTCATATTATCAAAACAATAAATGTTTAGGAATTGTATATAAAACTAATATGTGCTATTGAGGAGCTGTAGAAAGTCGAGAAAATATGAAATAATAATAAAAATAAGACAAGCAATTTTTTTCATATAAATTAGGCATGTACAATATTTTTCATACATTTAATACATTTTTCATACATTTAATAATATTTTGTTTTACAAATCATAATTATACTATCTAGTATAAGCTATTATGAAAGTGCCAATTTTATTTTTTTTTTCTAAAAATCTACTGCAGTTTTTAGTATCAAAGATCTGTACGATGAAGATCATAAATATTGTAATTGTAATAATAAACTGAAAGAAAAGAAATAAGGTAAATAAGACCATAATATAAATTTTCTATACGCTTTTAATAATGCCCATTAATCATATAGTGTTATTCCTAATAAAAAATTGAGACGAAAAGTTCTCCACCTATTTTGAAATTTTCATCATATTTTTTTTTAGTTACTCAATGAGCAAAATCGACGTATAAGATATCTTTAAGAGTTTTTTAAAAAAAAAGTCTTCAAAATATTTTATAAAGAACACGGAAAGATAGCTTAAAATTGTCTTAAATATCGATTTTATTCGTTTATTCGATAATCTTTAAAAATATTTCGTTAACTATTGCGAAAATTGTAAAATGATAGAGGACTTTTCGACTCGGTTTTTTTATTAGGAATAGCATCATATGATTAGTGAGCGTTATTTCGATTACATCCTGTATGATTTACAAATGTTCATTTTGAACATAATTAGAAAGATGCTATGTAAGATAGAAGTATTACAAATAAAATAATGAAGTCTTTTAATTTATAGTACCTATAAAAATAATATAATATAAAAAATTAAATATAAGTACCAACTTTTCGTATGAGGATATTGAAATAGAAGAGACTTAATTCAGTGAATTTAAGTGGATGATATATTATTTACAATGAAAACTGATAAATCTGTGTACATATGAAATTGTTATTTGTATTTATTAAAATAAAATACTTTAATTTCTTCCTATTATTAAATTTCTTTACCTCGTTTTGAATATTAGCATATTAGAATCTGTTAACTAATGAATTATTTTTTCTATTTCATTAGCCTAAAAATAATAATTGATGTTATATAATTATAATAAAATTAATAGAGTAATAATAAATAGTAATAAAAAATAATAGGAGTCATAACTAGATATAATTACACAGTGTCAAAATTAAAATTATGTTACATACTATGTTACAATAATTTAAACGGTCTGAACGTTTTAATCCATATTTGAGGCCATTCCATCTTCAGCAGAAATAATGTATAATTTTATGATAACGTCTATGAAGAGGTAAGAGTCTTCCTTGATAAATTTGTTGACCATTCCAGTTCATAGACTGATTGGTAACCGAAAGCCTCAATCAACGAAACCACGAATATTATGTAATTATTAGGTGTGGGAAAAAGTTCGTGGCGTTTTTTTAATGCCATCTAATGGGAAAAACGCCACGAACTTTTTCCCACACTTAATATAAAGAATATTTGATTAATATAGTCAATTTATGTATAAAATATATAAAATATATAAGACGTACATTATACAGTGAGTCAAAATCGCTAACAGAATAAAACAGTAACTGTCACAGTGACATTATGGTCAATATTTAATTTTTGACACTACGCAATTATATCTAGCGACTCCTATTGCTTTATTATTATTATTTATTATTATTCTAAATATAAGGAGTCCAATTTTTATTGTTTTTTATTGTAATTTATTAATATCATAGAATGTCTGGTAATTATTGACAACGCTTGTAGGTAAAACAGAATAGAAAAATACTGTACCATTTTGAGACTTCGCAAAATAATTAACAAAATAAAATTGGACTGTCTCTTTCTTGTCGCCAAATGGCATGGATGCATGCTGATTTACAGATCATCCTAAATTAATTTCTTCTTAACTATGGAGAAAATCATAAAATAATATAATACTTTTTCATTCAGTTTAGTTCTATCCACTCACAAACATTGTATCAATATTTATCAAACATCCTGCATAATACTATTAATCATTAATAATACGTAATTAATAAATATATATGATATGATATAAAAATATATATAATAAATATATATATTTATTGAAATATTTAGATATATATTTGTAATGTATGTAATAGACGGATGCGCATGTACAGACATATATGAAAATTTACATAGATGTTTATCTTAGCGGTCATTTAATCATATATGCGATTTACGCTGAAGATCTGGCCAATATAAAAACCATATATAAAAATCAGGCATAAAAACCCAGGAATACATATAAATCCAAATGAAGGTATATGCCGGCCTTTCATTATAATATGTAGGAGACTGTAATTACATATTCTTGCTACATATACCATATATAGATAGGCTGCTATTTTTATAGTTATCTGTGGTCCAAATATTGTGTTTAATTCATGAGCAATTTCGAGACATAATTCTAAGTAAAGCGATCAAAAAACAAAATTTATTAATGAGAACATAAAGACACTCAAGTAGAGAAAAAAATATTTTTTACAATTTTATTCATAATTTAAATCAAATTTCTATCATCTGTTTTTATATAGAATACTATGTTCATTAGATTTAATCAATGATTTATTTCAGCACGTTGGTGTATCGATTTACATTGAAATCCACAGAATGCATCTGTGATGTAATTGATATAGTGTTTCTTCTTGATTTTTTTAACTTATATTCCTTCGTTTCTACGAATATTTCATATTTACCTTATCAAATCTAGTGCCAATGTGTCTATAGTATAAAATTTAAAAAGTTTTATTGCACAGTTTTAGTATAATATTATTCGTTATTAATAATAATTATTAAGATTTATTTAAAAATGTGTTCTATTCTTTTTTTATTTAACATTATTAGAATATTTAGAGTTTAAGTATTTATAGCAAAATAATTTGTAAAGAAATACATTTCAACATTTTACATCTGTAAAAGTACATTTATAATGTACTTTTGTTTAAATAATTTTTACTTAAGTTTTATTTTCTAAGAAATATTTTGTTTTTAGAATACAGCACATCTCATATCGTTTCATAAAAATATATGTATTATTTGAACATTTTCTTTCTTTCCTTTTTTTACACACACCAATATGTAGATTATAACTTGATAAATTAGAAAGATATGTAATATATATATATATATATAT
>NW_012130066.1:4358906-4361094 GCF_000143395.1 Atta cephalotes
TACTAGTATATATATATATATATATATATATATATATATATATAATATAAATACACATCATAAAAAGATTATAAATAATAAATCTATCGACATATTAATGATGAAAATGATTTGTGATGTATGTATAATTATACACAATGATCTTCTATCACATGGATCTATCACGTCACATCAAATATATTTAACGTGTAACACTTACCACCCAATTAACACTCTTTTTGAACACGTGTGATTCTGATACTTCTTTGGAGTTCCTAGCTCTTCTAATGTATCAGCTATAGCAGCAGATTTCTTCAAATAATCTAAATTTCTGTATAATATTAAGCAACAATAAAAAATATTAGATAACAGTATCGTCAGATGTATTTATTTTCTTATATCTTTACAGAAAAGCTATTTTATGAAAATAATATTTTTGATGTAAAATTGTATTTTGGCTATAAATTTTGAATAAACATATCTTGATGTACATTACATATCTTGATATACATTCATGATGGGAAGAAAACGCCAATCCGTATAAAGATTATATTAGATATTGATTGAAACCATATTTCTGCAGTTCAGTAACTATGTAATAACAAAGGCAACCGTAACTGATCCATACCGTTAGAGTACAGAAAATATTTAAATAAAATTTTTTTAGGGAGTAGACCTAAGCTGAAAATAGAATAAATCAGAAATAATGGATATACAACTTGTTGTACGTTGGTTATCATTGTCACCACTTTCTAATTCTTCTCGCAAGCTAACATCTCTTGCTATTCGAACATGTTTCGTCGGCATATAGCTCCAGGCAGTATAATAAATCATCGTTGGATCAATGAATTAGAGCCATGCATTTAATTCTTTTATAAATATACACAATAAGTTGATCGATGTCGCCAAATGGTATTAATAACAGATATGGCAATTGTTGGCAAATGATCTTGCTTGCAACTAAAATATTTTGTTGGATATTAAAATTATATGGAAGATGATCATTAAACATTGATTCTTTTTAGCGATTTTTTAAGAATAGTGTATCTCTATAATTAATAATAATTGTTTTAAAAAATTATATATATAAGGATTTTTTTATATATAAAGAATTATATATATAAGGATTATATAAAAGAATATTGTATTAATGTTATTAAATAGTGTGATATCAATGAAAACATTCTATAAATTTGTGAAAGATGTCATAAATTATTATTAATTTGATTCGCTTATCTTTTCAATATGTTGATTTATTAAAAAAAATTTTTAAATTCGAAAAATAAAAGAATATTTAGTTATTTAATCCATCATATTTTTTATTATTTTTCACATAAAAATCTAGAAATTCATAATAAAGCATATAAAAAATTGTGGCTGTAAGACTTTTATTGAAATGTGTCCTCATAATTATTAATTGCAAACTGACTTTTCACTTTTAACGCCTTTAGATCCTGTGTACATATGATGTGTACATTATAATGTATACATCATATCTGAAGACACAATCTGTTGAAATTTTTTTCTATTAAATTTAATTCTATCGACATTATTTGAGATCAGATGTATATAATAATATATACGTTGGAAAAGTAATAAAATTTAAAAATTAATTGTTTAATATAAATTATTTATTAAAATTCTCTTGAATTAAGTTAAAAAAGTTTTTTTTTTGATATAGTTCCAATGTAATCAGGTCTGAAGAGATCAAGAAATGTTCTTCAAACTATAGCTATGCATATCGCGATTATATATCGATTCAACGACAGTAGAGTCGATATATACAAGATGTATGTTTGCCATTAGTACTTAGGTATATTAAAATGATGGATTTTATTTGATAAAAAATTCAGCATTGAATTTTTTACATTATAAACTAATTGAATTGGTGTTATTAACTTATTTTTCCTCTCATTTATTATAGTTATCTAATCAATTATTTTTAACATAACTCTCGTTATTATGTTCTATAATATATCGAAAACGACTTTTTAAAATTTTATTCATAATTATTCAAAAATATTTGCATGTTTGTTTCAGTTTTTGCTGTAGTTTAGAGTAAAATACTTCTCTTTTTTTGTAGGATACAAAAGATTTTAGACAATGAGATTCTATTTATATTAATCTGCACACAAACACACACACACACACACACACACACACACACACACACACACACACACACACACACACACACACACACACACAC
>NW_012130066.1:4361114-4377240 GCF_000143395.1 Atta cephalotes
ACACACACACACACGCACGCACGCACGCACGCACGCACGCACGCACGCACGCACGCACGCACGCACGCACGCACGCACGCACGCACGCACAATATGTATGTATATAAAAGATAGAATTACTTTTGCCAGAGTTTTCGTAACTTTGTATTATAATTCAATTAATATTACAATAACATATAGATATAATATAAATATAATTTTGAAAAATAATCTTGATGCGTTCTTGTCGTATTAACAGGATGAGATACTAGTTTTGTCATTCTCAGCAGGAATTGTAAACTTAATAATAGACAATAAATATTTTGAATTGTTCCATAATGATCACGTACATTACAATCGCCATGCAAAACTAAAAGAAAATTTATTTTTATTGTTATTTTATTAATATAAATTAATTTTTTATTGAAATATTGTATGGAAAAATTGCATGTAATGCGGCTGCAAAATAAATTTAAAATCGAACATACATTACATATATCAGTTCATTTCCATTAAAACTGATTTTGTAAAAAGAAAGTTTCTTAATTTTTATATATTTTGTATATGATACTAAATATATACGAAATTAAATTGATTAATTTCTAAAAAATATATAAATTAGAAAACATTAACCTTCCGAAGAAACTCATGACCAAAATCGAAGAGACCCATTCCTGTAAACTTCAATGGATGTTGCATTGTTTGCAGATTAAACTGATAAATCTATAAAAACTATTACTTAGTTTTAAATAATTCCGCATTACTTCTTGCTAAAATAATTTTTACCTCTTTCCAAATATCAGCATATCGATGAACATATGTTAATTGATGAAATAATTTACCAGTTTCGTTAGCCTGAAATTTGCAATTTTTTATTATGGAATGTATGTCTGAACATTAATTAAATCGATTTTATAACGGATTGTATTTTACCTTTTCTATGACATAGTCGCAAATGTAATTTACTACGTAGAGCTTTACCAAAAATATAAAAATCCATAAGATGATAGAAAACCAATCATATATTGAGAATATTTCTTCTCGATGTTCTTGCATTAGCATCCAATATAAGTAATAAAATTGTGACGTTAGACTTAGGAAATGAAACGTCATTTCGAAAGTCATTTGTACTGTAAATATAAAGTTTAACTCGCGGGCAATATGGCATAATTCTAAATGAAGATGCCTGAAATATATTTTTTAAAGAAACGTAGAGAAATTATATGTATTAAACGTAGGGAAACTATAATTTTTCAGGATTAAAATAATTTTTACAATTTATTTTCATGATTTTTATAAAAATTTATATCAGTTCAATTAAATATTAAATTTATTATTATTAAGTTAAAATTGATCATCTAGCCAATTATATTCGAATATTGAATTACATTGAGGTCCATAATGTGTATTTGTAATCAGTATTTAAAGTGTACTGATGAAGAGTAATCACAGATCTCTTTAATGTACATGTCGCAACCAGCTTATGATCTTCTGTTACCAATAAATATTGTATGTGCTCATTCACTTTGTCAAATCTGGTGCCAATGTACCTATATAAATAATCTATTAGAAATTGTATGATAGAATCTCTGATTTAAATATGAGCGCAGATTCTTTAATTAATATAAATTATATATTTTTACTTATAAATTTTATTTCCAGGAACATATGAGTACATACACATTATATTATTATATTATCAAATAGTATGTATATCTGTTTTTAATAGAACTTTTAAATATTTATTTAAATTGAATAATAGAAATACTTCATTGACTATAAGAATATTGTAATTAGATTTATAAAAGTACAAGGATATAAATACTAATACATGTATGTATGTACACATTATGTATGTTATACAAACCATGAAAAGACGGTAAATAATATATTCATAAACGTATTTATATGAATACAATAATTTATTAATTGAGTTAAAAGTAATCTCCAAGAAGTTGTTTTTTCCAAACTCATCCACCATATCGTGTCGAAAAAATTTATTGTAAGGCTATACACAATCCAACCTATTATTATTTGTTTCAATTTCATTTGTAGCTTCTTATACATTTTTGGAAAACCCAATTTTTCTAAGGTATTATCTACAATAGCAAGCTTCTTTATGTTTATTTCAAATCTCTAGAACAACATCGAGTAATAATTTAAAACGCATGTTTAAAATAGTTATGCTTTTACAAGATTAATTACAGAATTTAAAGAATAATTACAGAAAAAGTATTTAAATTTAAAAAAAAAGAATAGTTACAGAAGCAAACATTAAAAAAATTTAAGGAACAAACTTTGGTTGTAATATAAGAATTTGAATTTTATACTTTGCTGTCTTACTAGAAATACCTTTTGATGATAGAAACTCATAATCACTGACGTAATTGAAAGCAAAAGATTAGAGTCTTCAGTAATTTCCGTAGCGGCTGATTCAAATAATACTTTCCGTTTAAAATAGAAGATCATATAGAGAAATAGGCACGTATATGCAAACCAGATTATTAAAGAATATAATATATGTAAATGTGAAATCCATTGAAGTTTTGATTGTTTTCTAAGATAAAATCCTAAACCCATAATAAAACACATAAAACAAAGAAGACGTAAAGTTTGTTGAAGTGTATCCACCATAATTATTGGTCACAATCACAAACTGACTATTCACTTCTAGTAAGTTAATTTAATAATTCACTTGCTACATGTATTGCGATCGTGTCGACTCACAAGAATAATGGACTTTCACAAGCTGTATATGTTATTATTTGTTATATGTACGTTTATTAAAATAATGAATTTTTTTGGATTGATGAAAAATATGATTCAGTACGAATGTTTTATTGGCTTTATATTACGGATATTGAAATAGTATTGTTAATTCATTTTCCATATTATGTTACAATATTTTATATGTATAACATTAGTTAAGTAAGAAATGAATATAAATAATTATATAAATAATTATATAAATAAGTAATAATTATATACAATAAATAATATTTTTGTTCACTTATGAAATGTAACAATGGTACAAATAAATAAGGAGAAAAGATATCAAAAAGCATGTTTATAAAATTTATGTTTATACATAAAAATTTATATTAAAATTAATAGTTAATAGTATTAAATAATTAATAGTATTAAAATTTATAGTTAAGTTTTGCTTTCAACTTTTAAGAGAAGGAAGAAAATCAATATTGAGATATTACTCATACATATAAATTCTACAGACAAGATTTATTTATATAGTGCAATCATATTTTATGTAATTTTTGTGTTGTAATTTAATTAATATTATGTCAGCTTGTGCGGAATTAGTATAATTACGAAATAATCTTTATGTATTCTTACCATGTCAGACTGAAATATGCTAGTTTTCTATTTCCTTTGACAGAGATTATCTAACATGTTTAAGTAACAGATATTTCGAACTGTACCATGATGATCACATACATTAAAATTGCCATACAAAACTAGAAAAAATATATTAATTAATTTTTTTATTAAATTCATTTTTTATTTTTTTAATAAATAAAAATACATTTTGTTTTAACACGATTACAAAATAAGTCCAAAATATATATGCATGACGCATATTGAAAAAGACATTGCAAATCTTGATCTTGTTAAAAACGATTTCAAAATTTTCTAAATTTTTTACATAATATATGATACTTATATGATACACGATATATAATACACGATACTATAATATATAATGCACGATATTAAATTAGCAAATTTATAAAAAAAGTAAAAATTATATATATTATATAATTATTATATAAAATAAATATGAAAAAAATATTAACCTTTCGAAAAAATGCATGTCCAAAATAGAAAAAACCCATTCCAGTGAATTTTAACGGATGATGTATTGTTTGTAAAATGAATTGATAAATCTGTATATGGACTGTTGTTTAGTTTTGAACAATTAATTGTGTTACTTCCTGTTAAAATATTTTTTACCTCCTTCCAAATATCAGCATATCGATGGTTACATAACACTTGATGAAATAATTTACCAATTTTGTTAGCCTGAAATTTAGAATTCATGTTATGGAATATACGTATGTCTAAATGCTCTTAAATCAAGATTTTATAACAAATTTTACTTTACCTTTTGTGTAACATTCTCACAGAAATAATTTATAATATAAATCCTCATCAAAAGTACAAAAACCCAACAGATGATACTAAACCAGTCATATATTGAGTACATTTTTTCTCGATGTTTTTGTATTAGCATCCAATACAAATAATAAAAAAGTGTCGTCAAATATGAAAGACAACATGCCATTGTAAAAATCATTTGTACTGTAAATATGAAGTTCATCTCGCGAGCAAGGTGACATAATTCTAAATGAAGATGCCTGCCAAAAAATTCTGTTTTTTTTTAAATCGAAGAGACATTATATATAATATTAATTGTAGACAAACTACAACTTCGGAGTCAAAATAATTTTTATAATTTGTTTTCACGATTTCTATAAAAATTTATATTTAGGAAAGTGGGGGAATTGTGAGCAGCGAGTAATTGTGCGCGTCCTGGTTTGGTATTTTTCTAATAGATGAAGACATTACCGTGGTGAAATTTTTATTTTTTTTTAGGAGGTCATCCTCTTAAGATATACTACAAAAGATACGATGTAAATACATTGCTAGAGGAATACAAATAAGTAATAAGTAAATCATATCTTTTCTTGTTATTTTAGCAGAAAATAAGGTGGTAAGTCTGTATTTTTAATTTGTTTGTTTAAAGTTGCATACGTTATTAAGTACGTTATTATGTGCATCTTTTTTGAATTATTATTTATTAAATTTGATTAGAAATTGTTGAAGTAATCGTATTTTGGATCGAATCAGGCGGGCAACTGTGCGCAAATGTTTTGAAATGCGCACAATTATCCATCTTTTATATACTGTATGACTAGCACTAATTTTTTCATTTCTTCTTGGCATTACTATTTTATTTTGCCATTTCATTTTGCTAAAGTCTATTATTATTAGAAGTGTATTATTATTAGATTAGTTTTGTATTATTTCTTAATATATACAATATATATTTAAAATATATTTAATATATTAAAATATATTTATATTGCAATATAATGAATATATGTTCTGATTTCTTTGTCATTCCACAATTAATTTATTTCTTACGTCTTTTGTTTTGCGCACAATTACTCGACGCGCGAGAAATTTTTTCGCTTTTCTGTTCAGTTAAACAATTTTATTGAAATATATAAAAATATATAAAAATCTGTTCGAGGATACGTAATGATAGAAGAATATTTATAGTTTCTATTTCCATATTTATATCGCTTTAAACTTGGAAAATCATTCCAGTGCAATAAATTTTCCTTAGTGCGTACAGTTCCACCATTTTCCCCTATTAATTAAATTTTATTATTAAGTTAATATCGATTATCTATTCAAATACATGCAAATTGATTTACATTGAGGTCCATAATGTATGCCTGTAATCAATATGTAAAGCATATCGATGAATGATTGTCTCAGATTTCTTCCTATATCTTAGTTCATGATTCTGTTTTATCAATAAACATCTTATTATATGCTCGCTTATTTTGTCAAATCTAGTGCCAATGTACCTATGTAAATTATTTTTTTAAATTGTAAAAGATATAATAGAATCTCCTATTTATGTATTGTATAAATCTTACACAAATTTTTAATGAATGTAAATTTTATATTTTTATTAAAAAATAGTAACGTTATACGTTTATTAATTTAAAGAAAAATTATTTAAAAAGCGGTTTTGATAATTGAAATATTTTATTAATTATAAAAGCAGTTTAAAATTAAAGAACATAATATTCAAATACAACATGTACATATACGTATACGTACTAACGTCGTGTGATATACATATACTATTCACTGAGAGAAAAATGTTGAAGTATTGCTAAACAAGTGTTACTTACAAATTTTTTTCGAGAGTTTTTTCATCAGTTATGAAAAAATTTGATTGGGATGTCGAAATATATATTTCTTATGTAAAAAAAATGAAGAAGATAGATAAGTTTGCTAGGACTAAAATTTTCTTTCGTCATATTTAAATAAAGATTTATTTCAGTGAAGTAAATATATTTTCCACAAATAAATTTTTAAGTATTTTTTTCTCAGTGTATTATATATTATAAATGTGTTGTGTTATTCCATACTATATATAGGTATATAACTACTATTCTGTACTACATTATACAAACCATAAAAAGAAAATAAATAACATATCAACAAACACATTGATGTGAAAACCATGATTTATTATGTGAGCTATGTATAATCCGAAAGAAGCAGTTTCTTCTAAGCTCAGCCACCATATTGTATCAATTAAATTCAATGTAAAGCTGTACACAATCCAACAAATTATTACTTGTTTTGATCTCATATGTAACTTTTTATACATTTTAGGAGTACCTAATTTTTCCAAAGTGTCATCCACAATAGCAAGTTTCTTTATGCTTATTTCAAATCTCTAACAATAAATTATAATATAATTTAGAATATGTATTTGAAACAATTATGATTTTACAACAGTAAGGTAGATATAGAAAGAGACATTTAAAGAGTTAAAGAATGTTATTTCAATTGAAAATGTAAATTTTACACATTTTTATTATATTAAAAATACCTTTTGATGATAGAAACTCATAATCGTATATATAAATGAAAGCAGAAAATAAGACTCTTCAGCAATTTCCATAATAGCCGAATCGATTAATGTTTTTCGTGTGAAATAAATCGACATATAGAAAAACAGATATACACAAGCGAACCAAATTGACAAAGAATATAGAACATTTAAATGTGCAATCCATCGAATCTTTGATTGTTTTCTGGGATAAAATCCTAAACCCATGATAAAGCATGTAAGAAAAAGAGGACGCAATATCTGTTGAAGTGTAACTACCATAATTATTATATAGTATCACAAACTATTCACATTCACTTCTAGCAAGTTCAAATTTACTTGTTAGGCATATTGATTGTGGCAACTCGCAATGATAATGTATCTATACAAAATATATGATCATTATTGCTTGCATTATTGCTTGTTCATTAGCACTCATGTCTATTAAAAAATTGAACGCCGAGTCATTTATTTTATATATCAAATTTCTTATTATAATAATGGATTTTACTTGATGTACGAGAGAAATGACATGATTATAAATTATTGAAATGATTATTAATTCATTTTATTAATTAATTGTTCTGTTTAAGATAATTTTAAAAGCATTTTCCTGAAATTTTATGTTTGACTTGCTAACAATAATATTAAATAATATTCATAAATTTATAGACAAATTTGTAAATTAAAACTTTATAACTTTAAAAAATTCACTCATAACCGAAACAAATCTATTCAAGTCAAGTTTAATAAATAGATAATTTATTGTTTGTAAATTTGTATTAAATTGGTAAAACTGTTATTTGTATTAAATTGGTAAAACTGTTATTTAGTTCTAAATAATTTATTGTATATATTTATGACTTTCTAATCAAAGAAATTTGTTTAGTCATAGTCAATTATAGTTATCATTGTTGCAAAAGCAACAAGTATATCAATTTCGAAATTTTTAATTGTTCTCGGCATAAACTCCACCTCACGTATTAATGCGTATACTTTAATTCTGGAAAAGGATTTTCGAATCTGTGAAAGAGAAAAAGTTTTGTTACACAAAAATTAAATAATTTATTCGGTAATATAAACGGTTTTAGGATCTTCTTAAATAAATGTACACATAAATTCGTAATAAAACATTTTACAGAAATATATAAAGTAATGTGATAAAAATTTTATAAGATATATGATAAAGAATTTATATACAATAATATAATAAAAATTTTATATTATCAGATACAAGATATATTGAAAAAAACACTTATTAGTTAACTACAGACTTTGACTTTTGCAATAATAAATAAATATGGAAGATAGAATAAAATTTTATTTTATCAATTCCCAATGAGTCATGATAAAATTAATACCAAATAGGAAAGTGATAATTTGTTTTGTTTTAGATATCACATCATTAAAACGATAATATTGGAGAAACTATACCTTGTGTTCGTAAATAACGATAATTATGGATATAAATGTCACAAATAAATTTATTATTAATGAAAAGGAAGTTAGAAAACCATTTAAATCTCTCAGGGAAAACTTAATATTTATATAATAAATAATAAAAGCATAAAAACTCCACTGTTAATATATAGAAGATGTTCAATATCTCGGTTGATCTAAATATCTAAGAATTTCGCAATCGAAGATAAAAAACGACTAAAGAAAAAGGATTTAAAGCCTTTTCTATGGTATTAATCATGACTTGATCGAAATGCTCTCAATTTCACTAACTATTCAGATTGTACTTCAAATTGAAAAGTTCGTATTGTACAAACATTATATTCATCACGAAATAATATTTCATTACTTTGCCGCATTAAATTATTAAGTACTCTAGTTGAGATAATCGATCCTTATATAAAATATATACCTTTTACTTTGAAATTGCATATGTATGTATATACCTACATGCATGTCTCACTCTAACCTTGCTTCTTTTGATATTTTAAAACTCATAAGTTTTAGAAGAAATCTTTTTGAATAAAAATATGATTTAGAGGAGGAAAATAATGATAAAATAAATTTTTGAAAGAAATTTTTCAAGATCATCATGTGAAGATCATCGTCGTTTCGTTAAATGAAATAAATAATTTTCTTTACACAATATGATTTTTAAAAATTATTCTACATTACAAATATTAAGAAATATCAAAAACATCAATTGATATAAAAAAGCGTAGTTGCTTTTAAAAAAAATTATACAATTTGCAATATGCAAGTACATTTTCAAAAAGCAATTATGTACTTATGTTTATACCAATTGATCCATCTTATTATCCTATAAAAGTATTAAGAAATTATATTCATTAAGAAATTAATAATTTACGAAATATTTTATATTTCATAATATTAATATATTTATGCAAACATAATAATTTATTTTTCACAAATTTTTTATATTAATTATTTTTTACTACATTTTTTTATACTACATAAAAATACATAAAAATATTTAAAAAAGTTTGTAAGGTATTGTAACAAATATAGCTTTCTTTTAGTTATCATATGTTGCATTATACTTGAATAAATTATGAGATATAGGTACAATATCCATTTGAATCATAAAAAGAACAGTAGCGAGAATCCAAACAAAGAACTGAAAGAAAAAAATTATACAACATTATCGCTGTTATATGTTTGAAGTTTCACAGCTTGTTGATAGTATATATTAAGTTTTAACATCAAGATGAATGAAAGTATTAAAGACTAACCTTACGAATAAAATCGTAGCCAAAGTAAAACATACCCAATCCGCTAAACTTTAATGGTTGTAGTAATATTTGTAGAACAAATTGAGAAATCTGTATTAATAATAATACAATTTTTATTCGAATATTTTTAAATAAATATTGTTAAATTGTTAGATTGTAAAATTGAGAAGTGATATAGCTTACTTCTTCGCGTATCTCAGCAAAACAAATAAGATTTGTCAATCTATTGATAACGTTATTAGTCTTTTGTGCCTAAAACAGTATAGAATTAATTATATTTAGAAACAATTAGAATCAATTATAATTTTTAAATATTAGAATTAATTATAGTTTTTATAATTCTAATGTTTGCTTTGTTTTATTAATTATTGAGTAAATTTATTAATAAAAAGATTTTTCAATTTTTTATAATTGAAAGTATATTTTCGTAATGTTAATTGTTTTTGATGTAATTATTATTCAAAACTTTTAAAGAGATTGAAGATTATCATGTTTTCTCTTGCAAGAATTAGATATATCACTTAACGTTTTTAATTGTAAATTTTTTTTTCCAATCTATAGAATTAGAAATATTTACCTTTGCGCTAACATTTTCGCATATAAGGTTCAATGATAAGAGTTTCATTAAAAATATGAAAAACCACATGTTGCTACAAAGCAATACTTTTATTGTTAGAGCATTTTTGGATATTTCTTTCAGGTGTAATATGATATAATATTGAAAATTAAACATTCCGATTAAGACAATGAAATAGGACAGCATCTGTAAAGTCATTTGCATTCCAAAGAAGCCATTTATATCGCGAGCTATTCGGCAAAGTTCCAAATGAAGATGTCTAGAAATTTATAAATAGGCAATTTACATTTTAAAAAGAAATATTACTATCAAAGAAACATTACTATTTTTTAACAACAAAAAATTATCTCTAATATTTATCTCTACGTTACGTTATATATTTTTATTTATTTATTTAATTAATTAAAAAATTACTTTTTTTATTTTGAATAAAACTGCTTCAAATTACTCTTGAACATTATAAGCGGGTAATTTTAAATTAAGATTACGATACATTGCTAGAGCTTTTTCTTTCAGACCGGACTTTGATTATATATAATAAATTATATATAAAAAATTAAATTTATAATAAATAAAGTACATTTAATTAATGAAATATTATTTCTTTTATAAATTATTTTTTTTTATCACATTGGCATATATTCATTTACATTAAGGTCCATAACACACGCTTGCGATTCTCAGTACTTCGAATATTGTGTCTGTTAACAACAAAGGATTTTTTCCATTTAAATCTTATGTCACAAACTTCTATTTCTGATAATTGTATGATATGGTCGTTTATTTTATCCAATCCGGAACCAATATGTCTGCAATTTAAAGGATGTTTAGAAAAAATATAAATAATCAAATTATTTTATGCATATAGCAAAATTTTAACATATATATAGAAGTTAAATTATTTTTTCTGCTTGGAATTTTGTAATTTTGTAGGAAAAAATGTATTACAAGTTCTTTAATTTATACACTCATATTGGAAAAAATAAATTTCAAAGTAACAACAAAAATGCTTGTTTATTTTAAATCTGCATTAATGTAAAGTAATTAAATCCATTTATTAAGTTAAATTATTTGAACTTTGAGATGCTTATTGCAAAATAATTGGAATAAAGTAAGATTTACGAACCGTAAAAGAAGCATAAACATTATATCCATAATGGTATTCATTTGTATACTATAATCCAGTACGATAGGAATAATAATAGCCCTGACTGTATCATTAAACACTTCTATGCACAATAAGAAATCGAAAGTCCATGATACACATGTCATGAAGAATAATGTAATCAAAATCCATTTGATTAAATTTCTTAATCTGTGATATTCTTTGGATGTTCCAAGTTCTTCTAAGGTATCATTCACAAGATCAAGTTTCCTTATACATATATAGAATTTCTGAGAATAATAGGAAGGGAATAGATCTCTCTCAACTAAATATATACAAAATATAATGTAACAAGATATTTTAGAGCAATATGTAAAATAATATATAATAATAATATAGGATGCGTTTCCAAAATTCGGACAAATTTCAATTTAAATTTTTCGCATATTGTGCCTTCGTCAGAAGTTGTTATTGGCGTCCGAGAAAACCTGATGCTTCTAGTAAACAGTCATATTCTCAAAATGACCGCGATTGAAACTAAGTGCAGAGTGTAATCGAAGAGCCGCGATCATCAAAGGTCTTCGCGCTAGGTGCTCAGCAACGAAAATAATTCGATTCTTTAGATACTCGACATCAACCGTTTATGACATTGTAGCAAAATATACTTAGACTTTAGAACAGTCCAACGAAGGTACCCAGTTGCCAGCGAGGAAGAGTCATTCGAAAGAACGCATTACAAGGACCTCCGCAGTCGTTGAAAGGGCTCAAGCGTTGATTTCATATGACCAAGGCAATCGTTGCAAAAATTAGCGTTGATTGTTGATATAAACGAGCCAATGCGTCGAATTGCTGAGAAGGGCCTTCGACAAATCGTATAAATTAAAGATATGACAGATGGTCTCTGAGGCTGCTAAGACAAGTTGCTCGCCTTAGCTCCTATTCTCCCTCCTAACAGCCCAGAGTTAAATTCTTTGGACTACTACGTAGCTGGAGCGTAGTTGAACACAAGTTTCGACATTCCAATGTGACATCATTAAGGACCGCTATTGAGGCAGCATTCATCAGAATGGACAACGCTACATTACAGCGTGCGTACGAACGCTTCAGACCAAGAATAGAGACCGTCATTCAAGCTAATGGGGGATATATCGAATAATTGTGTTCTACAAAGATCCCTCAAGTGCTATGTAAAAGGATTTTTTGTAATATTTAATTTTTTATTAAAAATATTTTGTTTAAAGAAATTGTTCGATTTGTCCGGATTTTGGTGATGTATCCTGTATATATAATAAAAATTTTGTCATTTTATATTAAATTATTGGATACAATTTATATATATATACATATTGAAAAAAATATTAATTACTCTTTGACTCTTTCAATGATAAATAAATATAGAAGATAGAATTCGACAAAATTTTATTTTATCATAATTTTTTATAAGTAATGATAAAATTAATACCAAACTGAAAAACGACATTTGCTTCGTTTTAGATGTTGTATCATTAAAACGATAACATTAGAGGAACTGTACCTTGTGTTTGCAAATAGTGATAATTATGGATATCAACGTTACAAATAAATTTACTATTACTGGAAAGAAAGTTGGAAAACCTTTCGAAATATCTATGTTTCGGGAAAATTGAAATTTTAAATAATAAATCGCACAAGCATAAACACTCCACAGAATCAATATATAGAAGATGCTTAAACGATATCTTGGTTGATTTAGCGGATATCTGAGAATTCCGCAACCAAAGATAAAAATAATTAAGAAAAGAGGATTTAAAGCCTTTTCCACGGAATCAATCATGATTTGATCGAAACGATCTCAATTTCACACACTATTCACTAATTATTCAAATTGTATGGTTGAAAAGTTCGAACTGTACAAACGCTATATTCATCACAAAATAGCATTTCATTATTTTGCCACATTAATCATTAACATTTAAAATATTAAGTAATATCTTAATTGAGATAATTGATCCTTATATAAATATTTTCTTTAAAATTGCATGTGTATGCAATATATATATGCAGGCAGACCCACTTTAATCTTATTAATTTTAATATTTTAAAACTGAGGTTTAGAAGAAAACTTAGTATATGATTTAAGTATGATTTAAAAAGGAGAACAAATAATGACAAAATTATTATTTAAAAGAAATCAATTTTTCAAGATCATGTACATATACGAAAATTATCATTGTTTTATTAGATGGAAATATAATTTCTTTCATATAATTATTCACTTAATATAACTATTTTGCATTATAAATATTAAAATAGAGATATAAAAATAGAGATATAAAAATAATAATTGAAACAATTAAAACACATTGTCTTAAAAAAAAATTGTACAATATTTACAATATGCAACTATATATTTTTAAAAAGCAGTTATTTTATTTACATCAATTGATTCATTATTCTTATTATTCCGCGCATAAAAATATTAAAGTATATTTATTAAGAAATTAATAATAATTTTGTGAAATATTTTATATTTCGTAATATTAATATATTTATGCAAATATAATGATATATTTACAGGGCAAATATTTTATATTAATTGTTTGAATTAATTTTTGTATAAAAATGCATACATATAAAAAAAAATTTAAGTGATAAAATATGCACACTTTTTCTATTTTAGTCATAATATGTTATATTATACTTCAAGAAAGTACGATATTTCCATTTGCATATATCCATCCAGAGCAATATATCCATTTGCATAAAAGAATTTGCAGTGAGAATTCAGACAAAGAACCGAAAAAAAATATTAAACAATAATATCGCTGTTGTATGTCTTAAGTTATATTTAGAATAAATTAAATTTCTATATAAAGATATACGAATATATAATATATATATATAATATAAAAATATTAATCTTACGAATATATAATATATATAATATATATATATATATAATATAAAAATATTAATGTTACAAATAAAAGGGTTTGCCTATAAATTGATTATCTATAGCATCGTTTGCCTACATTATTTTGCTGACAATTTGTCACGTTAGCGCACAATAATTATTGTCTATAGCTCGATTGCTTACATGCACTTTTGTGCACAAGAAAAAATTTCAGAAACGAAATTTACTTACATGTATTATTGCCTACTTGAATTATTCTCTCCAATTCTTGAATATTTCTCTATAATTCGATTGTCTACAAGCATTTTTTGCGCATAAATAAGAATTTCAGAAACAAAGTTACACTTGCCTACATATATTATTGCCTACAATTCAATTCCCTATGAGCATTTTAGCACATAAATATAAAATTAAGATTAAATTAAATAAGAAAATCATTTGTATTTTTAAAGTATAGAATTTGTTTTAAAACAGAAAATTTGTGTCTTTAAAGCAGAGAATAATATACATGTAGACAATCGAGCTATAGGCAATAATATATGTAGGCAACATAGATATTTGCAATATAAATCATTATATTATAATATTAACACTAACACATACAAATTATTATGTTATAATATTAACAATATTTATACTATTTATTCTATTAATTACTTTATTAATTATAACGAAGAAGTAAGATACTATTATTACATATTTTTTATTTTATAGCTTTATGATTATATATCAAACAATAAAATTCTGCTTTGCAATGGATAATACACACAGGATTATAGAGACATATAATACATGATGAAGCTTGAATTTGAATTAAATAGATAGACATAAGTAACGTATACATTGTTAGTAAACAAGTTTTTTAATTGTACGTTTAAAGTTAAAAAACATATAGAAGTAGGTACACTGAAATATAGATTATTACAATGATATATCTTATGATAAGTGTTTTGCTTGAAGCAGTTATTATGGATAATTTTAACTACAATATATAATTATATTTTTGGTTAGGAAATTAGCTCACAGAATGTTCTTTTATGGAATTATATAATACTTAATTATTATTGTTATATTAATTTAAGTGATATTGAAATTATTGTATTATGACGGTTTTGTTTAATTTGTTATATTTAACAAGATATCAGCTTTGTTATTTTTTTGTAAAACAATTATTAGATACTTACAAATTAATAAAATATTTTCATTTGTCTCATAATGAAAGTTACAACCGTCATGCACAACTCAAATGAAATCATGTATTAACTTCTTTATATTGTATATTTTAAAAAATTTAGATTAAAAAACACACGTGTATATATATATATATATATACATATACATATAATTGAAAATTATTAAATAATTTAGAAAAATATTAATAATAATTTTAATAACAATTTTAATTTTTGAAACTAATTTTTTTTAAATGAAACAAGAGAAAAAGAAAATAAATGTATGGAATCTTTCGTTTATGTAAAAATGAATTATCAAAATCGAAAAAACCCATTCCAGTAAATTTTAATTGATGATACATTATTTGCAAAGTAAACTGACAAAACTGTAAATAAATTTACAAGGTTTTCAATTTACTTAATTACAAAGTTTATTTAATTTGCTATATTCTTATTGTTAGTGTTAATTATGTTTTACCTCTTTTCAAACATTTGCATATCGAAGAGTACCTGATATATTCATGAATTATTAGCCTAAAATTTGGAATCTGTTAGATTATATTTATTAGTATGGATTATACTTATGAACTGTGTAACTTTATCTTCAAAGAAACATTCTCACATACATAATTTATTGAATACATCTTTAACAAAAGTAAAGGGATCCAAATATTAAACCATTCGTATGATGATATATATATATGATGTAATTCTCTCATTATCATCCTGCACAAAGTTGTCCACTTTATAAATACAAAGTAAACTATATAACATTACAACTTTAAAATATTAATAAAAATAATCAAATATATTTCTAAAATTATAAAATTTTAATAAAAATGATAAAATAAATATATATTAATATAATAACAATAAAAACTTTATTTTAATTAAATGAAAACGGAAATCATTCTATCATTTTAAAATTAAAATTTAAATAGATCTTATTTAGAAAAAAAACACTATCAAGACGTAGTCAATGAGAAAAAGAATAAAAATTTGAATGCGCGCAATGAGAAAATTAATGTATG
>NW_012130066.1:4377260-4379759 GCF_000143395.1 Atta cephalotes
TCTCTCTCTCTCTCTCTCTCTCTCTCTCTCTCTCTCTCTCTCTCCCTTAATTATAATATACAGAATTAAGATCCGTAATATTCGTTTACAATTGTCAGTACACGAGATGTATCGATGAAGAATAACTACAGGTTTCTTCCATGTACATATCAGCCCATGTTCTTCTCTTATTAGTAGATATATTCATTAATCTTACTAATGTAGTGCCCATGTACTTATTCAGACAAAAAATTGTAAAATATATGATAAAACATCTAACATTTTTATTCAATAATTTTTTTTATAAAGCATAGTAATTTAATCTTTTTATTTCAGAAGATTATATCAAGAATTATGAAATAATATCATTGTCAAATTTTATATAAAACTTTACAAAATTTTTTATTAAAAATAATATTTTTACATTATAATATTTTTACATTAATTTTGATCATATACTTATAATAATTGATATAGAAATACAAATTATTGCATCTTTACAGGCAACAAAGTATAAGTAACCATAAATTTAATCTATTAAAGATTCAAATATTTAGAAAATAATAAAAATAAGGCTATGAGCCAAGTTGAATTGTAATGCTATGTAATTGTCACAAACTACTCATTAAAAATTACATAGCTATATCATCAAATTAATACAAAATGTTTCGATTCATAGTATATATAACTTTTTAGTATATATAAAACAGTTTCTAATGCTCAAAACTTACTCATATAAATCGGATAACATAATACGAATAATTCTCGCAAATCTTGTAGCTAATATAATCGAATCTAAAATGGATTCATGTCTGTCAAAATTAATGCTTCTTTCCAAATTCATAGTCGCTTAATTTCTTACGTGTGTTACAATGTGGAATAGTTATATTTTATATTTGTGAAAACTGAAGGAACCTTAGCACATAACGCTATCATTAACAAAGTAAATACAATGTAGTTTGACAGATACTAAAACAATTTTTTTAAGTATCTGTCAAACTGTTTACATTTCCTACTTCGTTAACGATATCATTTTATGCTTCTTCTTCACGTATAAATTGGTTACTACAATTTTATTACTACAATTTTAATACTACTACTCAATTCAGCTGGTCCTTGTTTTTATTATTTTATTTTAAAATATAAATACGTAAAATATAAACTTATAAATGAATGAATATTGTAAATATTATACAAACCATAAAATCGAGACAAAAAATAGATCCATCAATTATTGACATGAACAGAATGATTTAATATATGAGATATATATATAAATTTTCTGCAATTATTTTCAACTATCATACTGAATGATAAAAAGAATGTAAATTATTTATAAAAATTATTTATAAAAAGAATGTAAATAATCCTATTAATAATTTTTTGACTATATATTTTTTAATACATTTTTGGAATACCCAACTTTTTCAAAGTATTGTCCACAATTACAAATTTCTTTAAACATATTGAAAATCTTTGAAATAATCAAATGAGACAATTTTTATAATACAAAACGCGAAATAAATTTGAAAATATATGCATCAAATAATACACAAAGTATATTATTGTATGAACGACAAATCATTTTTGTTTAACGCAGAATTGTCTATTGAAAATTTATGCAAAATAGATAATTATTTATATCATTTACAATGATATAAATAAATAAGTTTGCGAAGCTTGCATAGCAAAACAATTCAACGATCAAATATACGAGTAATACAAGATTTTATTAAAATCTTAAAATTAATTTAACATACCATTAAAAAGAATATAACAATTAACGTTTCGACTGACAGAGTCTTCTTCAATATAATAAAATAAACCTATTTCACTTAACAATGTTGCAAATCAAGAATAATTTTTTCATGTCAATTGATGATTATTGATATTGAACCAAGTCAATTCTTAAATCGATGTCCATAATTAAAAATTACAAGACTCAATTTTCGTTTGATGGCGAGAATCTTGTTTAGTCCCATAGTATAAGACTAATGTCAAGATTATTTGTCTAAATCAAATTAAATTGAAAAATAGAAATTTTGATTTAAAAAATTTATAAAAAACAAGAACTTATATTAATAAAATACGATTTTTTCCAGATTCTTAATATATAATAATATATGATTTTTTTAGTTACAAAAGTGACAAGAGTGAAAACATTATGTATCGCCAAGATCTTCTTCAAGATCGAGAATAGAATATACACATTCAATAATGATTGGTGGGAGAATACAAAGTGTTCTATTTGTTGTTTCTAGAATCAGAATTGCATTTCATTTATTTAAAACAATCTACCTTTTAAGAAATTTCTTAAGATGTCAAAATACGAGGCATTGAGCAACTCGTGTTTTTAATGCGATTAATATCGGTTTTTTGTTCTTTAATATATCATTTCTATTATTAATCTTTTATGGTAGTTATGTTCAATATCTACAATTTTTTAGATAATGTTTAATGCCATACAGATCGATTAATTTTGATCGAAAAGCGCTACAAGTTCTGACAATGCATTTAATT
>NW_012130066.1:4379779-4389716 GCF_000143395.1 Atta cephalotes
TATATATATATATATATATATATATATATATATATATATATAACATTAATAAATATTATTTATATTATATCTGTTGATGATAATGACTCATAATCAAAGATACAATTGAGGTGAATATATTAATCTCCAAAGCGATTAGAATAAATATAGTTCAACAAGAGTATTCCCATAGTAAAAATAATTATAATAAAGGATGTAAATGTAAGCGAACCAGATTGTCAAAAAATACTTAAGTAGAATTAGAGTTCATTTAACTGTCGATTGTTTTCTAAAAATCTAAACCAATAATGAAGCACATAATCAAAAAGGAATGTAACATCTGTTGAATAATCCATGATTATCACTATTAAAAGGTTATACTAAATGTCTATTTAAATTCATGTAAGGCATTGCGATTGCATCAATTTCCAACAACAACAGAATTTCGTGATCAATATATGTTTCGTGCAGCACTTATCAATATTAAAATAATTAATCCATTTTCAAGCAGCGATGAGTCACTATTGAACTTTGCACCTATATGAATAATTCTAACGATGTTTTTAATTTACATATGGCATGTCTACGTTAATGCAAATACATGTGATACTTTTCTTGGCAATGTCTGTTTATATAATACAATTTTTACTGTGTATGTGATTATATTTTATAATATAAAATATACAAGTAATGAGTAATGAGTTTATTTACTATATTTTCAAATTGTATTTTTTATAAAAGTATTATAAATGTATTTTTTATTTTTTAACAATGAAGCAAAAAATGTGTCACATTTTTATCGTAGCATTATAATATATCTATTAATAAAATAACAAGAAGAAAAAAAAGATATGAATCAAATATAACTATTCATATAACTCTTGAAAAACTTATATTAAACTTCTACAAAGTTATATAAAAAATGGATAAAATACCAAATTCACATTAAATTAAATTATATTAAATTCATATTACATTTATATTAAAAATGTAAAAATTATTTTAAATAATTATAGTAATAATAAATCCGTCATAATAAATATTCGTAAATTTATAATAAATTTATATTTATTAAATATTATTATAATATATAGCTGTAATTATTACTCGTAAATTTATGCTAAATTATATCAAAGTTGTTATATCTTTTTACAATACATTTTTGAATAGCATAATACTATATTTAGAATTACTTTACTTGATAATAAACTTTACTAGAACGCGAGGATTTGCTGAGAGCTTTACAATACAATTTTAAGATAGGATCTCATAAGTGGATGACAAATAATTGCAATTATTCTTATATATATTATCGTTTAATTTAAATAAGTTTCACATTTATTTTCATGTTGTCAAAGTAACAATATGCATCTAGAATTAATTAATTAAGAAACATTAGTGATTAAAACTTAAGAGATTATACACACTAATTGTAATAGAACATTGCAATTCACATATATTTGATAAATATTATTAAAACAAGAAAAAAATTTGCAAACAATAATTCTCTCGTCTTGAATTATAATGTATCTCTTGAAGAAATACCAACTTGATTACATTTTTAAAATGTAAACGTATTTGATGCCCCAGGCATTTGAATTACAATAATCAAAAACGTCAAAATTGTCATGATATACTGAAAAAATACAAGTAATGAGTTTAACAATAATAAAGCAAGAAACATGTCACATTTTTATTGTAATATATCTATTAATCAAATAACGTCATTATAATATCTATTAATAAAATAACAAGAAGAATATGATAGAGTATTTTATATCAATCTTTTTATGTTGTTTTATATTTTTGTTATAATATGCAACAAAATAATATCAAAGTTTTATCAAAGCAGCGATAGTAAAAAAATATTGGTAATGAATGTAATTTAGTGAGAGATATAAAAATTAAGATATTTAATAAAGTATAAAAATATAAAACATAGATAAAATATAGAAACACAAACCTTTCGCAAGAAGTTACTCCCAAAATCGAAGAAACTAATCCAGACAATTTTAATGGATGATTTATTATTTGTAGTGTAAACTGATAAATCTGCACAGGGTGATAGTTATTTAAGGCTAAACAATTTTATTTAATTCTTCCATAGATGTTATCGAAACTTGTCTTACCTCGTTGCGAATGTCAGCATATCGATGAAGATCTGTCAATCGATGAATTATTATATTCATTTCGTTAGACTAAAATTAATTATTTGGCATAAATAAACAAACATATATATACATTTATATTTTTAAAATTATGTATAAATTTACCTTAGCACTAACACTCTCGCACATATAATTTAGGCCAAAAAACATAGTGATATATAAGGATACCCAAAAGTAAATGTTAATCCAGTCTATTAACGATGATACATAGTTATCATTTGCTGTTATAAGAATATAAATATAACGAAATAATCGAATTAAATATATCAAATAAGCTACCATTTCCAAAGTTATCTGTGTTTCAAATATTGCATTTAAATCGCGAGTAAGTTGACATAACTCCAAATGAAGATGCCTACATAAAAATGTCAAAACATTCAAATCATTAATAAAAATGTAAAAAATCGTGAAATAAAAAATAATTTTTTAATATAAATTGATTATATATGTATATATATTATCTAAATAAATCTTTAAAGTATGCAGCTTTTATATAATGCTATGTCAGACCAAAAAATCTATCCAATAATAATAATATAATCTATTCAAATACATTTGTGTACCGATTTACATTGTTATCCATAATACGCGCTTGTAATTATTAATATACATGATATATCGATGAGCGGGCATTACTATTTTTTTCCGTATATATCTTATATCATATTCATCTCTCAATAATAAACATCTCATATGATCATTTAACTTGTCAAATCTGGTGATAATGTACCTAGCAAAGGAAATATTGTACAGTTTTAAAATTTATAGAGGATGAGTTACAAATTTCTAAAATATGTATATAAACATTGTTATATACCTCATCTTTAAAAACTAATTAATTTAAATTTATAAAAATACGAGTATTGTATTGAATACTATTTTAATTTCAAAGTTATATATATCTCTTACAGGAATTATATCTATCATTAATTTATTTTCACTAAAAATATTAATTCTCTAAAAAATATATTCATTGCCATTACAATTTATTTCTAAAATAGATATTGATAAATATATGTAGTATATACAAATATTATAAATAATATACAAACCACAGACAAGCTGTAAGTATTAAATTCAAAAACATGTTAGCATGTTGAATATGATTCGTAATATAAGGCGTAAACATGCACCATTTATTCTTTGATGTATGACAAAACCATGGCATATCAAATATATTCGCCATTTGACTGTATACTAACCACACAATTAATATTCTTTTTATACATATATGCAGATTTTGATACATTTTACGAGTACCTAACTCTTCTAATGTATCATCTACAGCAGCAAGTCTTTTTATGAATTTCCGCAATCTCTAGACAATATTGAGCAAGAATACAATTTACTCAATGTAAGTCTTATTTATGTAAATGTTACATTTATGCAGGGAACGGAAGTAACTCGTTACTTATAACGAAGTTAAAGTTACAAGTTACTTTTTTGATAACTAGAATATAATATTTTCACCGACTTTAATAAATTAATTTAATAAATATGTACATGTACAATATACCTTATATTGATATAAACTTATAATAACTGATGTAATACTGACAAGAAAATTTATCCCGTTATTAATTAAACTAGAAGTTGCTAAAAACCATTCTTCTTCTTGGAGTATGATTACTATATAATAAAAAAGGTAACTGTATATACACCACACTGTTACATTATATAAAGTACTCAAATAAGGTTTCGAAGTATAGACGCATAGACCGAGAATTTGACATATTAGAAATAAAGGTCGTATAGCTCGTTTTACGGTTTTCATGATACTCATCATTACTATCCTATGTAAACTGACATTGTATGTCTGTTATACTTATTTGGCTCATGTACATCTAATTTATCGACGCCGCAGAATAATTTATAAATTAATACATTAGCATTATATATTACATAAATTTTCTATAAAAATAGTTGATAACACTAATATTCTTGAGACTTCCACGGAAGTCTGCTTTCTATATAAAGATTATGGGTTTCTTCCGTGTCCAGATCCATTCTTGGAATGCCAACGTTTCGTGAATTTTGTAGTTCACTTCATCAGGGCGAGGAGCAGCCTGATACTGATATTAGTATCAGGCTGCTCCTTGCCCTGATGAATTGCAAGATTCACGAAACGTTAGCAAGTTGATAACCATTTGATCTATGATCTGTCGAACTATTAATGTTATTATAATAAAAACAAGATGCTAATATAAATGTTTTGAATTTGGAATCACACCTTAATTAAAATGTTTAATTTCGTATTTTTTAAAATTTTTATCAAATTTATATGAAGTATAAAGATTAAGTAGCAATATATATGTATATTTATAATAATTTAATAACTAAACTTTAAATGCATGTATTTTTAATAGTTAATTGATTAATACTCAAAATAAGGGAATTTATTTTTATATTTATGTAATTAACTAATCCGATAGTAATATATTGTATAAATTAAATAATATTGTATAAAATATTGTATAAATTAAATAAATTTTTTAAATATTTATATATTACTTTATGTGTAAAAAAATATTTTTTTAATAAAAATACATTAAGCAGCAATAAATGCATTTCTAATAAATAAAATTTCTAATAAATTGGTAAATTATCATTGGAAAAATTTTATTTTCAATTTTAATAAAAAGAATTAATTGTTACATTGCATTAATATAATTATGTGATCGATATATATCGAGGGAGTAACCACTCAAAAAATAGATGCATCTGGACTTCGGATTTCATTGGACTTCATCAGAATTCATCGGATTTCATCGGAATTCATGAATTTATCGGACTTTCTGACAGATTGTACACCGGAATTCAAGAGTATCTCTTCGGTATATGTGTATTATAATTAATTTATAAATTTGTCGATTTAATTTTTATGTCATTTAATATATAAAATTGTAAATAATTTTAAGTTATTGTAAATATAAAATAATTGGGTTTATTCATGAATTTAAAATGATCGATCCAAGAATAAATGAAATTAGTCACTGTTGAACTTTGCATGCAGCGAAAAAAATTAAAAGAGTATTCCTAATTTATATATCTTCATTGATGCTAATATATATGATATTTTTCTTCGCAATATTAATTTGTATAATGCAATTTTTATTGAGTCATTTTTTTTGTGATAGATAATGAAGCTAATGATATAATAAAACATAAAACGTGTCATTTTTATCATAATATCAAATTTTTTACAATATAATAAGCAGAAAGAAAAGAATTATACAAAATAACTATTTGTATATCTCTTAAAAAGATTATATTAATCTTGTATAAAGTTATAAAAAATGGATATATATCAAATTTTATTTATTTATTATTATGAAATATTAAATTTATATTTTATATTAAATTTATATTTTATTTATGTTAAATGCAAAATGTAAAGACTTATAGAGGAGATGGTGTTATTACGGCCTCTTATTTACATTTTATACAATAATTTGATTAAGAGAATCTTAAAGTGTAGTCCGAACTCCAATGAAGTCACTAAAGATGTTTTATAGCACATATCGACATATTTTTATATATCATATCAATCTCATTGGCACAGTTTTCATAATTTCGATATTAGATATTTTAAATAATAAACTATTATGATTAAACTATATCAGTATAATAAGGAGAACCTTTCTCTATATTTTTAAACCAGTAATAAGTATGGTTTTATATACTGTATAGTTTCTTTGCAATAAATAAAATATATGGACATGCTGGCATTGTAGTTAACTTGCCCCGATATGGGTAAATTGACACATATTACAATATAAATTGCTTCTATGATAAACTCTATATTAAACAAAAACATAAAAAAGTAATAGAAATAAAAATTAGATATAGGTACTTTTTAATAAAAATCTTTCAAAGTTATTTTATAATGATCAAATAACAAAATGTTGTTACAGAAAAACAAGTAAATTATTTTAATTTCACCTTTTTTTAATATAAAAATATTAAATATAAAGCGTTTTGCCACAGTTAAATTGTAGCTAAATATTCACACAGGCGATACAGCTAGTTAACTTAACCTTTTCTTATGATATGAGCCAACATACCCTCTCTCTGCAGAGATCTGAGTTTAATAATTTTATTATAACAAATTATTACTCAAAATAACATTTTGTAAACTAACAACATTTTTTTTTAACTAATAATACATCCCTTAAATTTGCTTTCTCAAGCTGAAAGACATTAATACAAAATTACGGAATGGTCAAAAATTTATTTGCCTGCTTTTGAATTAGATTTTTTTCTTTTTCGATTGTAATATTTGTTTGATTTAAATGAAACTTAGAGAGAAGTACCTATATTGTAAAAGAAATATTTTGCAGTAACTTTTCCATTCTTTCCTTTATGATAAATACATAAACACAACACAATGCTAATTTGTTTCTTATGCAATCCAACAAACCTCAGTCTCTCTTAATATAACATTGAGATTCACATATATTTGAAATATAAATATCATTAAAACAAGAAAAGTTTTTATTTGCAAACAATAATTCTTGTCTTCATAATCGTAATGTATCTCTTCAAGATATCAAGTTGTTTTTTAATATATAAACGTTTTCGAAGCACCAGTCATTTGAATTACAATAATGAAAAACGTCAAAACTGTCATAAAATACTGAAAAAAATTATGTGAATTAAATTTTACTGTAAGTAATAACTTTGAATAAAAGTAGAATGTTTCAGACCGATCTTTTATGTTATTTTATATTTTCATTATAATATGCATTTTATCAAAGTAGCAATAATAAAAAAAAAACATTAGTAATGAAATTTACTGTAAGATATAAAAATAAACACATTTAATAAAATATAAAAGTATAAATGTAGAAACAAACTTTTCGCAAGAAGCAATTTCCAAAATCGAAAAGGCCTAGTCCAGACAATTTTAACGGATGATGCATTATTTGCAGTGTAAACTGGTAAATCTGTGCAGAGTGATTATTATTTAAATTTAAACAATTTACTTCAATTGTCTTTTAGGTATTATCGAAACTTACCTCGTCATGAATGTCAGCACATCGAGGATCATTTGCCAACAGATGAATTGTTATATTCATTTCATTAGACTAAAATTAATAATTGCCATAAATAAACAAACAAATACATATATCTTTATATTCCCGGGAAAAAATGCTTCATTTATAATTTTATATAAAGTTATATATAATTATATATAATTATTAATAATTAATGTATTTTTATGTATTATACATTATATATATATATATATATATTATACGTACATAATTTTATATAAAATATGTCCATTTACATTTATTTTTTCCTGGGTTTTTAAAATTATGTATAGATTTACCTTAACACTGACAGTCTCGCACATATAATTTATGCAAAAAATCATAGTAACATGTAAGAATAGCCAAATATAAAGATCAATGTTAATTAGCGATGATATATAATCATCGTTTGCTCTTAAATGTATATAAACATAACGAAATATTCGTGTGAAATGTATTAAATGAGACATCATTTCCATAGTTATCTGTGTTTCAAATATTGCATTTAATTCGCGAGTAAGTTGGCATAATTCCAAATGAAGATGCCTACATGAAAATGCCAAAACACTCAAATTATTGTTAAAAGTGTAAAAAAGAGATGGCCCTTACAAATCGATGGCCTACAGCATTGTTTGCTTACATTTTGCCGACAGTTCGTTTGCGCACAAAAATTATTGCCTATATGCACTTTTGCGTACAAATATAAAATTAAGTTTAAATTTTGTAAGAAAATAATTTGTGTTATTAAAACAGAGAATATAATATATATAGGCAATAATATGTGTGCATAAATGACGAAAGCGGAGTAGGCAAACGATGCTATAGGCAATTAATTTATAAGCAAACAGAATCCTATAAAATTCAATCATAAAATTTAGTAAATTAAAGAAATAATTTTTTAATTTAAATTGATTGTATTAGGTATCTAAATAAATTTTAAAATTCTATATCACCACTTTTATATAATGCTATGTCAGTCCAAAATCTATCCAATAATAGTAAAAATATAATCTATTCAAGTACATTTGTATCAATTTACATTGTAATCCACAACACACGCTTGTAATTAATATACATGATATATCGATGAACGGATACTATCATTTTCTTCCGTGTACATCTTATACTATGTTCATCTTTTAATAAACATTTTATATGTTCATTTAACTTGTCAAATCTGGTGGTAATGTACCTACAAAAGAAATATTATACAATTTTAAAATTTATGGAGAATGACAGACAACTTCAAAAGTATATATAAACTTGTTATGTACCTCGTCTTTAATTAAAATTAATTAATTTAAGTTTATTAAATATTGTATTGAACATTATAATTTTAAAATTATATGTATCTTTTATAGGAATTATCTATCATTAAATTACTTCCATTAAAAATATTAATTTTCTAAACTAATATATTCCTTGCGATAACAACTTATTTCTAAAATAGATGTAATTAATATATGCAGAATACACAAATATTATAAATAATATACAAACCACAGGCAAGTTGTAAATACCAAATTCACAAACATGTTGGCGTGTTGAATATGATTCGTAATATAAGGCATAAGCATGCACCATTTAGTCTCTGATGTGTGACAAAACCATGACATATCACATATATTTGCCATCTGACTGTATAATAACCACACAATTAATATTCTTTTTATACGTATATGCAGCTTTTGGTACATTTTAGGAGTGCCTAACTTTTCTAATGTATCATCTACAGCAGCAAGTCTTTTCATGAATTTCCGTAATCTCTGGACAATATTAGACAAAAATACTATTTACTCAATGTAAGTCTTATGTAAATACTATCTTTATTAATTATATATTTAATATGGATATATTTTAGTTGGATATTTAATATAAGGAATAATACATACCGACTTTAATAAATGAATTTAATAAATATATATGTATATATGTACAATATACCTTATGTTGATGTAAACTTATAATAATGGATATAATGCTGACAAAACAGTTCATCCCGTAATAGATTAAAGTGGAAGTTGCTAGAAACCATTGTTCTTGTCGAAATGAGATCACTATGTAATAAAAAAGACAACTGTAAGCGCACCACACAGTTACGTTATATATAGTACTCAAATAAGGTTTCGAGGTATAAACGCATAGACCGAGAACTTGATAAGTCAAGAACAAAGGATGTATAGCTTGTTCTATGGTTTTCATGATATTCATTATCATCAATCCTATTGTAAACTGACAATGTATGTCTGTTGCATTTTATTTGGCTGACATGCGGCTGATTTATCGACGCGTATAATTTATTCGTTAATACATTAGCGTTATATATTACATAATCTTTTTAGAAATATATTTGATGACACCTTCGATCTATGATACCACTGAACTGTTAATGCTTATAATAACAAGTTATATGTAAATGTTAACATGTTAAATAGAAATATTGAGCTTTGAGGACGTTCTTCGATTAAAATGTTTAATTCTGATGTATGTATATTTTTAGTAACTGTATAAATTTTAAATGCATATATTTTTAATATGATCAATGATATTAATTAATATTCTAAGTAAAGGAGTTTATTTTTATACATTACATAATTAACTAATCAGAATAAAGTAATCTATAAATATTAAATTATATATATTTTAAAATTATATATATTAAATAATATTTAAAAAAAGATAAATAAAAATAATTTTTTAATATTTCAATTATATTAAAAATTACATTCTCTCTCTCTCTCTCTCTCTCTCTCT
>NW_012130066.1:4389736-4400780 GCF_000143395.1 Atta cephalotes
AGGATATTTTTTTAAATAAAGAGAGTACGATATTTTAATCATCACATGCATTTCTAACTTTTGATAAATTCAACTGAGCAGAATTTTATTTTTAATTATAATAAAAATAATAAATTATAACACTTTGTTACATTCTACAACATGAAATATTATAGCAATATTGCAACAATATTATTTTGGACCATTGCAATATTTAATAAAACATTGCTGCAATATCGTAGTAATATTCCTGTTTCGTAAAAATAAAATATTGCAATATTTAGAAAAATATTGCATACAAACTGTTATAACATTATGCAATATTATATGTTAACATATATAACATAAAAAAATAATACAACTTGTACATAAATACATTAAAACGGAATTTTATTTTTTTTATGATAATGACCATAATCGTAGATACAATTGAGATAGTTATATTTCAAAGTAATTATAATAAATATAGTTCGATATCGTACTCTGAAAGTAAAAATAATTATTATATAATAAAGGATGTAGGTATTAAGGAATCACATAATCAAGAATAAAGAAACTTGAGTGTTCAATGAACTGCTGTGATGAATGATTTTCTAGGGTATATAAATCAAAAAGGGATACCTGTTAAACAGGTGATCATGATTATCACTATTGAAAGATTATACTGATTATTTAAGTTCATTTAATTAAGTTCAAAGGCATTGCAATTATGTCAATTTTCAGTCACAACAGAATTTCATAATCGCAATATATATTTCATTTGGTACTTATCCATATTAAAATAATTGATCCATTTTCAAGGATACAAGAGATGAATCACTATTAAATTTTGCATACAGCGAATAATTTAAACGATGTTTCTAATTTACGTGTCTACATTAATGCTAATACATGTCGTATTTTTCTTGGCAATGTTGATTTGTATATTGCAATTTTTATTATATTTTTATTATAATGTATGTCGTTATTTTTTATGCTATATAATATGACTAATAAGTGATGAGGCTAACAATGATAGCAAAAAATGATTATCGTAACATCAAATTTATTACAATGTAATTTATGTAATAACAAAGAGAGAAAATTAGGGATGAAAAATATAACTATTTGTATTATTCTTGAAAAAGTTATATTAAAGTTCTAAAGTTAAATAAAAATTTTAAACAAAGTTACATAGAAATGTATATATGAAATACCCAATGTTATTCTCATTATGAAATATCAAATTTATATTAAATTTATATCAAATATAAAAACATATATAAAATTGTGCAAGTACTATTGTATAATTATTATTTGTAAATTTATGCTACTTGTTTATTCCAATTCATTTGCTTTCTGTTTGGTAACGTGGTTTGTAAATAAATATAGTACATCGTAATCAATGTGTAGATTTATTTTAGCGTTTATGTATATAAAAAAAATTATATAAGTAAATTATATTTATGAAAACAATATTGATTATATTCTTTACTATGTATATCTATATATAATAGATGGAAAAAAAGAAATTTTTTAATTAATAAAGTAGAAGGATTAATATCAAAATTTTGATATCTACTTACAACTAATACTACATTTCTAATATTTTATTAACGATATATTGATATCGTTAATATTTTATAACGACAATGTTTTATTATTACTTTATTAGAATTATAACTTTACTAGAAAGCGAGGATTTGTTGAAAGTTTTACAATATAATTGTACGATAGATCTTTGATATGGATAGTGATCACATAAATAATTTGTACAAAAATAATAAATTATTTTTACTTATATTATTAAATTTTAATAGATGAATTTAATTAGTTTCATGTTGACAAAGTAACAATATGCATCTAGCGTTAATCATTTAATAAACATTAGTGAACAAAAATATGCGCACTCAACAACATAGCATTACAAATATATCACATATATCACATATATTCGAAAAATATCAATAAAAGAACAAAAATATTATTGATTTATTTGCAAATAATAGCTTCCATGTCTTGTATCATAATTTATTTCTTTACGATATCAACTTAATCATTTTGTTAATACACATGTTTCAGAAGCGCCAGACATTTGAATTATAATAACCAAAAACATCCAAATTGTTATGACAAAGTGCAAGAAATAATGTTGATTAAATTGTAATCTAAACAACAGTTTTGATAAAAGATAAATAAAAATAATATTTGGACTGATTTTTTAATTAATGATTTATATTTTCATTATATAATATGCAATAAAATAATATTAAAATTTTATCTAATAAGCAATAATAAAGAAACGTTTGGTAATAATGTAATTTAATGCAAGAAATAAAAATGAAAATATTTAATAAAATATAAAAATATAAATATAGAAATAAACTTTTTGCAAAAAACCATTCCCAAAATCGAAAAAACCTAGTCCAGACAATTTTAATGGATGATGTATTATTTATAGTGTAAATTGGTAAGTCTGTACAGATTGATTATTATTTAAGTCTAAACAATTTACTTCAATTGTCTGTTGAGTACTATCGAAACTTATCTTACTTCTTTACGTATATCAGCATATTGAGAAACATCTGTTAATCGATGAATTATTATATTTATTTCGTTGAACTAAAATTAATAATAATTTGCATAAATAAACAAATAAATATGTATACATTTATATTTTTAAAATTATGAATGGCTTTATCTTAGCACAAACATTCTCGCAGACATAATTTGTCTAGAAAAATCTAGCTATATATAAAGATACCCAAACATAAATTTGAATCCAATCTGATAGCGATGATATAAAGTTATCATTTGAAGTTAAATATATGTATTAGGTGTGGGAAAAAGTTTGTGGCGTTTTTTCCGTTAAATGGCATTAAAAAAACGCCACGAACTTTTTCCCACACTTAATATATATAACGTAACATTTTAGTTAAATATGTCAAAGAAGTTATCATTTCTTTTGTTATTGTGTTTTAAATATTGCATTTAATTCGCGAGTAAGTTGACATAATTCCAAGTGGAGATGCCTATAAAAACAATTAAATTGTTAATAAAAGTATAAAAAAATAGCGAATTAAAATTTTTTTTAGTTTACTATTTTTTTCTATTTAGATTTAAAAATTAATTTTTTACTCTAAATAGAGTATATGTGTAAATAAATTTCAAATTTCTGCCAAATGTTAAACATTTTTGTGTAATGCTACATCAGACCAAATACATCTATATAATAATAATATATAATCCAATAATGATAATAATATAATCTATCCAAGTACATTTGTATATCAATTTATATTGTGATCCATAACACGCGCTTATAATTATTGATATGAGCAGATGCTATTTTTCTTCATATATATCTTATGACATGTTCTTCTCTCAATAACAAACATCTTATATGTTCATTTAATTTCAAATCTGGTACCAATGTACCTAAAAAGAAAAAATTATTTAATTTTAAAATTTATGGAGAATATGTTATAAATAACTTCAAAAGTGTTGCATTAATTTGTTATAGTTTGTCTTTATTAATTTATATTTATAAAAATGTTGTATTTAACTGAAACATTGTTTTAATTTTAAAATTTTATGTGTTCGTATAGGAATTATATATTAAATTATTATATATATATTATTAAATTATTTTCATTAAAAAATATTAATTCTTTAAAAAATATATTCCTTGCGATAATATTTATTTATAAAATAGATTAAAATATGTAGTATATATATATAAATATTATAAATAATATACAAACCACAGAAAAATTGTAAATATTAAATTTACAAATATGTTGGCATGGAGATGATGATTCACAATATAAGACGAAAGTGTACATCATTGAGTCTCTGATGTGCGACAGAGATATGGTATATCACATGTATTTGTCATTTGGCTACATATTAACCATACAATTAATATTGTTTTTATACATATATGCAACTTTCGATACATTTTAGAAGTACTCTTCTAATGTATCATCTATAGCAGGAAGCCTTTTTATGAATTTCCGCAATCTCTGAACAATATAAGACAAGAATACAATTTATTTAATATAAGGTTAATTTATATAAAATTTAATTTATATAAATTAATTTATATAAAATTTATTTTTATGTATACATAATTATAAATAAAAATAATGCCTTTAACGGTCAAGATGAATCTTTGAATTTATATACTATTTATGTAGTCATAAAATTGCGCGGTAAATGATTTTTCAGTCTTGATACTCAGACTTGATACTCAAAATCAATTGAACTACAGTAATGATATCACAAATTAAACTGACAAATAATTTAATAATTTAATATTTATAGGCAGCTTAAGAAAATTTTAATAATGTTAAATAATATATTAAAATCCGTAAATAATTGTATTGGGAAAAATATTATCTCGGCCGGAAATCGAACTCGGATTTCTTATATTCTGTGCAAACATCTTTATTGTTAGACCGAGGCCTCAGTATAATATTCTTCGCAATAATTAGTAAAAACAATTTCTTTCAGTCTCTTTCAGTACGTAAATGAACAATAATAAACAAAGAATTTCTTAGGGTCATTAATGTGAATACACAATTAATAAGGAATAAACACCTTTCGCAGTCAAGGATTAAGTGCTTAAATTATTATATATAAATTTATATACTGTTTATGTAGTCATTTAAATTATTTACACATAAATTATTTACAATCTTAATATGTTACTTAGCACCAATTTTAATATGTTACTTAGCATCTTCTAAGATGTTCTTATCAGTATCAAGTTATTAAAATGTTAGTCAATTTAATTTGTGATATTACTACTATAAACGAGTTTGCATTTTAAGATTGAAAAATCAATTCACTATGTAATTTAAATAATTACATAGGTAATACATGAATTCATATCGAATCATTTAAGCACTTAAGATCTAATTTGATCATTAAAGCTTTTTTTCTTATTAGTTATGTATTCATATTGGCGGTCCTAAATCTTATGTTCAATATTGTTATATTTATGTAAGTATATTTTTATTAAAAAGAATACAATATATTAATCGACTTTAATAAATTAATTCAAGTATTAAATATATATGTACATACGTTATATTGATATAAACGTGTAATAGACGTAATACTAACGAGAAGATCAATCACGATATTGATTAAAGTAGAAGTTGCTAAAAACCATTTTTCTTGTTTAAATGCGAATGCTATATAATAATAAATATAACTGTAGACGCATCACACTTACATTATATAAAATATTCGAATAAGATTTTTAAGCATAAATAAAACTTAAACTAAGAACGCGACAAGTTAAGAACAAAGAACGTATAACTCGTTTTATAGTATTCATTATTATACTCATCTTTATTATTCTTATTATTAACTGACGTATGTCTGTTGTATATTTTATTTGGCAACATAACTATTTATCGATGTAACAGAATAATTTATACATCAATGCATTAATGTTATATATTATTTAACTTTCTATGTAAACATACTTGATGACACTTTTGATCTATTTTGAGGCTGCCTAATTATTAATGCTAATAATAATAAGATGTTACTGTAAATTCTTTTAGCTTGAGGACATTCCCAATTAAAATTCAATATTAAAAATTTATTCAATATTAAAATTTTAAGTTAAAAAAGTAAACAATTTCGCATTACTTTTATGTGCATTATTATGTGTATTATTATTGTTTAATTTAATTAAAATCTCTATTTTATTTTCATATTGCTTTATTGCGATTGAAACAATATATCTTGAATTATTTGATTAGAACAGATTTTGTGTGTGGAATTTGCGTGTCCTAATAATAATAATAATACAACAATAACAATAATAATTACAATTTACATATTATGTATTTACATGTTATGTATTTACATATTATGTATTTACACATATTAAATATTTCATTAATTATATTCGATAGAATAGAATAATACATTTTTGTTTTGCAATAATAAATAATTTTGTGTTGTAATATAATATATTTCTTCAGTGATTTCTTCTTTGATCATTTCTAATAAATTATAAACATCTTAATCAGATATATTATATATTTGGTTATAAAGATTATACGTCACAATTATCATAAAAAATTGAAAGAAATTGCGTTAATTAAATTTTAATAAGAATAAAAGTTTTGATAAAAGATTACTAAGATTACTAAGATTATTAAGATAAAACAATATTATAAATTTACACATATTACAATCTTTCACATATTAATTTCACACATGCGTCACACAAAATAGTAATAAAAGTTGTAAGACGTGACAATAAATTTCCTTTGTCTATTATATACTTGTCTATTATATACTGTTGTCTATTATATACTATACTTTACTTATATACTTTAATGCAGAGAGAAAGAAACAGAAGCGTAAGATTTAATAAAAATAAAGTTGAAACAACTTTTCACAGAAAGTCATTTCCAAAATAAAAGAGACCTAATCCAGTGAATTTCAATAAATAATGTATTATTTGTAATATAAACTGATATATCTACAAAATGATGGTGTGTTATTTAAATCTAAAAATAATTAAATTAAATTAAATTTAATGCTTTTTATTATTCTAATTTTCTAATTTTATCTCATCATGGAGGACAGCATGTCGAAAAGAATCTATTAAACCATGAATTATCGCATTCATTTTGTTCGATTTATAATAAAGAAATAAATTATGTATATACAGGGGGATTCCGTAAGGAAATCGACAAATTTCCAAATTTTAAAGTTTATTCTAAATAACAAAAATTGTATAATAAGTTGTATAATAAAAATTTTATAATTCATTATAAGTTAATTTATCGATAGGTTCATTTATCGAAATGTAAACAATTTTTATTAATATTGAAATAGGCAAAAAGTATTAAATATTTATAATTTTTATGTAAATATTATTTTTTTAATCATATTAATCATTCAAAACATTCATTTACCTTCTCTTTGTGAACATATCCTATTACTCATTGTATTATTGTATTATTGTATGCACATATTGTACATCATAGGCTGCCAATTAATTTTGCTAGTTTTAGTATAAATATTATCTGTTGCTTATATTATTCTATTAACTATTAATTATTGATGGCACTCTGATTTTGCATTATTATACCATATAGATTTCATATAATTTCATAAAAAAAATCCATAAGTGATAAATTATTTAGAAATTTATGTTACCGATAAGAATTTAATTTTTCATATCTCAACAATTATAAGCTCAATTGAGTTAAATTATAGTGCGTGTGAATTTTTTTATTTAAAATGAATTTTAAAATACATTTAAGAAATTTTTCGATTTCCTCGCGAAACATTCTGTATACAGGATATCTTATCTTAATCAATTCTCCAATCAATTTTCTTTAAAATTATAGATTATACAAAAAATTAATCATTTCAGATGAAAGTGATTAATTCGGTTTTTTTTGAAACCCGAGTTCTCAATTTGAAGTTGATTGATTTTTAGGACCGTTTGATTTGAGACTTACTAAATTTTCTATTGATCTTCGAAAAAAAATCAACATTTTATTGATATAGCGTAATTGACAAAAGAACATCCATTTTCTCGATGCAACATTTTGAAAAAATTTCAATTTTCTTCGAAATTTAATAGAAAATATAGTTGATATACCAATCAAAATAACCAAATCAAATGGTTTGAAAAATCAGTCGATATCAATTTGATTTCGACTTATGAATTAGGAAATTATTGATAAAGATAAAATTATTATAAATAGAAATATTTTAGATGAAAGACGAATGGTTTCGATAGAGACGTATTTTAAGAGATCATATTTTTCTTCTCGGTAAAAAAGATAAAAAAATCTCCTTTTTTTTAATGGAACAACTCATTTTCGCATATTTACGATTGTATGCCTATACTGTACAATTGTATCTTTTGTCTCCATCTAAAAAAAAACAATGCAACCAAAATACATCGCTCTTTCGTTCTATATGAATATTTTTTTTATAATAATATATATTTTATCTTTATCGATAATTTTAGAGAACCGAATTGATTAAAAAAGATATCCTGTGTACACACACACACACACACACACACGCGCGCACGCACGCACGCACATGCATATTGTGTGTGTATTTATGTACTATATATTTATGTAGATTTACTTTAGTGCTAACGCTTTCGCAAATATAATTTAAGCAGAAGAATCTGGCTACATATAAGAATACCCAGAAAGAGAGAGCAAGCCAACTATATAACGACATCATAATTTCATCTCCTATTATGTAAAGTAAAATATAATTAAATAGTCTTACCAGACATGCCAAATAAGTCATTTCTGTAATTCTGTGTTTCAAATATCGCGTTTAATTCGTGAGCAGCTTGACACAATTCCAAATGAAGATGCGTAACAAAAGATAAATTGTTAATAAGAGTACAAAAATATTGAATTGAGAAAAAAGTAGTTTTTTTAATCTAAATGAATTATATATTATTTAAATAAATTTGAAATTTTTGACGAATCCTAAATGCAGCATTTTCATATAATGGTACATATGAATCAGAAATCTATCCAAAATCAGTAATCTATTCAATACAAAATCAATAATCTATTCGTATACTAATTTACATTCTAATGCACAACATATAAGTGTTGCAATTATTAATGCACATATTATATTGTGTATACGTTTGTCCATGCACGATGTCTTACATCATGTTTCTCTCTTAATAGCAAATATTTCATGTATTTATTCAATTTGTCGAATCTGCCAATGTACCTGCAAAGGAAAAATTATGCAATTAATGAAGAATAAAATCTATCCAAAGAGCATGGAGAATAATTTTTAGATAATCAAAAGTATTTCTATGTCTAATTTTATCTAAAATTGTAAAAATACGTAGTATATTATATACCGTTATATGTAGTATATTATACCATTTAATGTCTAAATCATATTTATTATTAAATTATTTTTAAAGCATGTGCAAACGCGCCCGCACTCGCGCATACACACGCGCGCGCGGACATACATATAACATACACACATATAACATATATTAATTTATGAACTACTATTGTATATAATATTATATAATTCCTTTCCCGTATTACATTGTGACATATTGATTATGATATATCCAACCCAATTCGATTGGATATCACTTATAACTTTCATAGCAATGAATATATTATAAAAAATTTTTTAATTGAAACACCAGAGAAAGAACAATACCGTGTAAATATATGTATTTTTATTAATTAAAAAGTTATTAGTAATTTAAAAAAGTACTGGAAAAAGAAAGTGTGTGTTGGATATGCGATTCCCTATGTTGTACACACATCGAAAAATTAATTATAGAAATAATATACAAACCATAGAAAAATTATAAATAATAAATCGGCAAGCACGTTGACATGTTGATAATGAATTTGTAACATAAGATATAATTAGGTATCTATGATTCCCTATTGTGCAAACCACCATATCATATCAATTATATTGATTATTTGGCTACACATTAACCATCCAATTAATATTCGTTTTATGCGTATATGCAGTTTTCGATATAATTTAGGAGTGCCTAATTCTTTTAATATATCATTTACAGCAGCAAGTCTTTTTATGAATATCCACATTCTCTGAATAGTTAGGCAAAAATATATTTATTTTTTGTAAATTGTATTTATGTAAAAATTATTTAGTTGTACTAAAATTATTTAGTTGTAACTTAGTTCTACTAATTATTTAATAAACTAATTATGTTTTTGCTAGATTAATAATCTTTTATATAATAATCCAGATTGAATATGTACGTGCATATATACCTTATAATTATATAAACTCAGAAATATAATAATAATAAGAAATATAATAATATAAGAAATATAATAATAAGAAAGAAATAATATAAATATGCTGATAATTGAGTTCATCTGAATAGTGATTAAAATAGAAGTTATCTGAAAACTATTTCTACTTTAAATCTGATCATTATATAATAAAAAAGGTAACCATAACACAATGTCGCACTATACTTAAATAAGATTTCTCTGAAGTATGAATGCCTAAACTAAGAACGTGAAAGGTTCAGAAACAGAGGACGTACAGCTTGTTGTAAAGTAGTCACCATGTACGTAAGTGTAATGTTTACCACAAACTAACATCATATATCTGTTCAGCCAATAATTTGTAATTCATAAAAGCGACAGAATAATACATTAATCAATGCATTAGTGTTATCTAATTTCTTCATTAATATATTCAATAACAGTTGATCTGTTTTCTAATGTTATTTCTTCTAATAATGATGAAACGATTTTTCAAAAAAACGTTTAAAAAATCTTTTTTTTTAATTTTTTTTAAATGTTTTTTTTTAATGTTTAAAATAACTAAGGAGAAAATAAATAAAGAGAAGAATCTCCTTTTTCAAAAAATGTTTATTCAAATGTTTAAAAAATTTTTTAATGTTAAATTGTTAATGTTAAAAAAGGATTTTTTAAATATTTGAATTAATGTTAAAAAAAACTTTTTTCTAAAAATTTAAGAAGAGTTTTTATAATGATGGAAACATTAATGAAAAATAAACATTTACAAAATATTTAAAAAACATGTTCTCTTTATTAATTTTTTTTTGCTAATGTTTTTTAATTAAAATATTTAATTTAGTATAATAATTATTATTAAATTTGTATAACAAATAGACATAAATTAATTATATAAAAAAATTTGTAAACTCTACATGATTAATATAAATTAATAATTTGAATTAAAAAAATCATTATTTTGTACGTTACATAATTAATCAGGATGTAATTCTATAATAAAACGCTAAAGAAACTTTCTTTTAATATATAGGAACAAATGTATATATAACACATAAGTAATGTAAATTAATTTGATAAATTCATAATCCGGAAAAAATCTTTTAATATAATTACATAAAATCATATAAAATTATATATAATTTTATATATATATATATATATATATATATATATATATATATATTACATATATATATATATATACTTACTTTCTACGAGACTATATATAACTATAACTAATAAAGTAATTAACTAAGTAAAATTAAAATTTTAAATTT
>NW_012130066.1:4400800-4403451 GCF_000143395.1 Atta cephalotes
ATATATAACATAACAATAAGATACAGAAAATATTAAATTAATATTATTGTAATTATTTATACTACATATTTTATAAACCAATACATTTATTTATAACCTTAGAAAATCATGATTACTAAATGAAAATACCAATATTACATGATAAGTTATTAAAAAGATAGTTTAAAGAATTTTGATTATTCTCCTGTTATTTATTGTATTATATTACACTATCTTTGTTACAAGTTCCGATTTATGTAGGAAAAAATCTACTTGCGACACAAAAATATTAGTAATAAGAATTCATTGTTATCGCAATATATTTTTTAAAGCATTTACGCAAATATTAAAAAGCTATCTAATTTAATAAATGATAAAGATGATTCATCATTGTACGTTATGAAGTTGTTGAAATATTCTTCATTAATTATATTGACTAATATTTTGTGTATTTCTGTATGCAAAGCAATTTAATGTTATTCTTCTCATATAATGTCTCTCTAATATTGTGATAAATATATATATAACAAGATTTAATATTAATATAAAAAGCTTATTATATCATTTTTAGTAATTTTATTATTTATAATATAATATTGAATAAAACATAAATAATAATATTGCTCTTTTAAGTTACACACAATAAGTTGATATATGAAAATACAATAATATAAAAAGAAATAGAAAATGGAAGACAGAGAAGACAGGAAAAGAAAAATATGTATTTTGTAAAATATAAAGATTTATATTAATATTCATTCTCTCGTGTTTTCATTTAGTAATCGTGAGTCACTTATTCTTATTTTCGATATAAATAGTAGTATTTATTAAGATTTTTTGATTTATGTATATAGAATTAAAAAATACTATAAAAATTATATAGCATTATAACATTTTGTTTTATTTAGCATTATAACATAACGTTTTGTATAGTTACTTACATAATTTATTATTTAATCTATTATTATATTATTTATTACATTATTTATATTAGAATATTTAAAAAATATTCCAATTATATTTAGAAGTGTGTTATATGTTTTTTTCTTTTGCTACGGAACTTATGCTTATGATTATACTATTATAATATGCGTTTAATTCAAATATTTCCTATAAAGATATAGAAGAAAATTGGAAAAAAAAGTAATTAATAGAGAGAAAGAAAGAGAGAGAGAGAGAGAGAGAGAGAGAGAGAGAGAGAGAGAGAGCGCGCGAAAGAGACAAGTGATCATATTTATTAATAAGAATAAAATATATTACGTATAACAATTTTTATACTTTATATGATTTTATGGTTAACAAAATCTGATTTAGTTGATTTTTTTTTAAAAAACCATAGTATTCTTTCTGTGTGTGTGGTATGGGCGACATCTGCATTATAATGATAATGAATGTTGTAATTGTTATGACAAACTGAAAAAAATATAAAAATTAAATTTTCTGATTAAAGATTTCAATGAAAGATAAAATTATTTTAATTCAACATTTTTGTATTAACATTTTTGTTATATAACAGTAAAATATGATATAAAATTTCATTAAAGATAATTATATATTTTATAATTTATAATATATAATATAAAAATTTCGAAAGTATAAAAAATAAATGTATATAAATGGAAACTTACTTTTTGTATAAAGCTATTACCGAGATAGAAGAAATCCAGTGCTGTGAATCTTAATGGATGCTGTATTATTTGTAATATAAATTGAGAAATCTGCATACACAAAGTTGTTATCAAAATTTGAACACTTTATTCGAATTATCTTTCTTTTATTAAATTTGTTTTACCTCTTCATGAATGTCAATGTATCGATGAAAATCTGTTATTTGATGAATTACTTTTATTTTATTAGACTGAAATTAATTATTTATTATTATTAATAAATATATATACGTACACATACATATCTATAATATATAAAAATTTACCTTAGCAGTAACAATTTCGCAGATATAATTTAAAAAGAATATCTTGGTCACAGCTAAAAATATCCAATAATATAGACTAAACCAATTAAACGTTGAAACTAAAAAACGACCTTCTGTTTTTATATGTACAAAAATGTAGTTACATAATCTCATTATTAATATCAAATAAGATCCTATTTCCATAGTTATTTGTATTCCAAATATTAAGTTTAATTGACGAGCAATTTGACACAATTCCAAATGTAGATGCCTGTAAAAAAATAATATTTATTAGTAAAAGCACAGTAAAAAACATGTGAGCAAAAAACAAAATTATTTCTTTATTATTTGGATATATTAAATTTCTACCAAATCCCAAATACACTATTTTTAATGTTAGATCAGACTCAAATGGGTGATCTACCCAAACATGTTTGTATTCCAATTTACATTGAAATCCATATCGCGTGCTTGTAATTGATAGTACACATGATATATCGACGTGGAATCATTACAGCTTTTTTCTGTGTACATTTTAATGCGTGTTCATCTTTCACCAACAAAGATTTTACGTATTCGCTTATCTTGTCAAACTTAATACCGATGTACCTGTGTGTATATATATATATATACATAAATAATTTCAATTATAAATTATAAAGAATAAATCGAAGCAACAAATAATAAATAAATATGTATATGATTACTACAAGTAATTTCCTATAACCTCGCTTCTATTTATATCTATAGAATATTCTAC
>NW_012130066.1:4403471-4409792 GCF_000143395.1 Atta cephalotes
TCTCTCTTCTCTCTTCTTTTCTTTTCTTTAGTTTTATTTAAAATTAAAATAAATTAAATAGTAAACTAAAATAATTAAGTTAAGTTTAAATTAAATAAATATATATATATATATATATATATATATATATATATATTGAATGCATTAATTATTTTGGTTAATTATATAAAAATTACAGAGTATAACTTAAACATTCTAAATAATATACTAACCACAAAATAGTTGTAAATAATAAATCCACAAACATGTTGACATGATAGAAATAATTTGTGATATGCGGTATAAATAAATACCGACGATCTTCTTTTATATAGAACCACCATGCCATATCGCATATATTGCCCATACAAGTACATATTAACCATCCAATTAATATCCCTTTTGCACGTATGTACAATTTGTGATACAGGTTTGATATACCTAATTCTTTCAACGTATTATCCACGGCAGCAAGTCTTTTTATGATTATCTGAAATCTCTGAATATAACATTATCCAACAATTTTATGTATATATTTTCCTATATACATATAAAATTGCATTAAAAAAATGAGTTATAATAACCATTTAAATTTAAATTATTATATTTTAATTATTTGGTATATTAATTTAAATTAATATGAACATTGAATACTCATCTATATACCTTGTTCAAATACATATTTATGATAGCAGATGTAATGCTGGTAAGAATGCCAAACTGCAAATCGATTATGGCATAGGTTGATTGAAACCATATCTCTACCTTAAGTACAGTCACAATATAGTAAAAAAGATAACCATAAGTAATCCATAATGTCAGATTATAGAAAACACTTAAATAAGGTTTCTTTGAAGAGTAAATTCCTAAACCGAGTAGAGAAGAAGTCAGGATTAGTGGATGTATAGCCTGTTCTATGGAAGTCACCATAGCTATTACTACTTGTTCCGATCGTAAACTAACGTCGTATATTAATTCGAAGCTTATGTAAGCTTCATTTATTCATTGTAATTTACTTATCAAGATGCTAGAATAACATAATAGTGGATTAGCAGTATGAATTATATGATTTCTTTATAAACGTGGGCATATAATGATATAATCGATGTCGTTAGACATTTATACACACCAATAATTAGCAGAAAACTTTCAGCTTACAACAATTTAGTAATCAATTAAAATATTTATTTTATATTAAAGTTATATGATAAGTGCGAATTAGGTAGACATTTTGATATTTTTTTTAATTAAGTAAATAATCGGTTTATGAGATTACATATGTATATTTATAACGAGAAGGTAACTCTTGAATTCTAATGTACAACCCATAGAAGTTTGACGAATTCCTTGAAGTCTAGTGAAGTCCAGCAAAGCCCAGCAAAGTCTATCGAAGTCCGATGAATGACAATCTGTGAAGTCCGATGAAGTTTTAAAGTCAGAAATCTAGGTGTATATCTATTTTCTGAGTGGTTATCCTCTCAATTTATAATCAATATAATACAGATTAATTGTTAAAATCAATATCAATTTATAGTCTTTTTATGATTAATTAAATAAGCATTTATCTGTAATATATTATAAATATTTAAAAAGATTTTATTTAAACTGTACGTACGTACAACTACTTGATAATATATAAAATAAATTAAAATAAATAACAATGTTCAGATGGTAAATACATAAATTAAATAAATAAATATTTAATTAGCAATTATACATGTAATTATACATACAATTTCTACTTTTCTAATTTTAATTATATTCCTAAATTATAAGCTATAAAAGTAATACGAAAGATATATATTATAATTGTATTTTTTTTCTATATAACAACATCTCTTTCGAAACATGTTTCATTAATTCCTTCAGTTTTTAATATTTGAGTCATGGGAGAAGTATCCATTTGCAATACAAAAATAATAATGGTAAGTACCCATATAAAGAACTGAAAGAAAAAAGGCCAATTATATAATAAATATCGTTACTTTAATTTTTTTATTTATTTATTTTAATTATAGATTATTATTACATAGAAAGAATAATTTTGCTAAGTATCTGAAAATTTAACCAATAAATTTAAAATTTATTAATCTGAAAATAATTTTGTTGAATTGTCAGAATAATTATGTAGAATGTTCAAGCTGATTGTTAGAATAATAGAATTTTTTGCATTGCTCGAGTTCCCCACATAATTATTTTGATAGTCAACAAAATTATTTATCCAGGATCGAAACGTTTCAAGAGATAAATGTCATCATTATATAAACTAAAGTTTAATTATATTATTATTTCTCTATATTCTTCAATCAGCGGTAATTCTCTCAAAGGCATTTTATTTATTATTTATTATTTGATTAAATCATTGAAACTGTTAATATTTATTTATTTAAAACTATTTTTTCTTAACTATTTTGTTCTTAACTATTTCGACCTCGATTTTTAGATATTTCAGCAAAATCATTCTCTTTTCATAGTTAAACTTATTAATGTGAATGATATTAAAGACCTTATTAATGAATTTATGACCAAAATGAAATATGCCCTTTACGCCGAATTCCAATGGTCGAAATGATATTTGCAAAAGAAACTGATAAATCTGTAATATAACATAATTCTTGCCTAAAGTTACATATATGAAGTTATTTGAAATTTACAATTAGAAAAGTATTAAAAAATTTCACCTCTCTACGTGATTCCGTAAAACGTATGAGATTTGTTAATTTATGTGTCAAGACTTTAGTTTTTTGCACCTGAAATGATGAAAGTTAACTATATTATTTATAATTTTGACATTTATAATAACTGTGTGACTTTCAGTAATAATATAGAATATAGATATCTATATGATTAAATTATTGTAATTTTTAAAGGAGTGAGATTATTTAACCTTTTATTCTAATATCTAAGAAAATGTTCATCTTTATAACATTTATTCTTTTTGTATATATCAATTATTATTTATAATTTCTAAAGAAATTTTGATGTCATTTTGGAGGAAGAGAGAGAAAGAGAGAGGGAAGGGAGAAAAAAAGAGAGAAATTATATTATAACTTCTACTTGTAAGGATATTTTCTCTTTATAATATAATGTGCAAAAATTAGCTTACCTTGGCACTAACATTTTCGCAAATATAATTCAGTGATATGAATTTTGTTAAAAATACTATGCACCATATGTCGTTGGCAAGAATAAGTTTTAGTTTAGCTGAATTGTTCTCATATATATATGTTAAGCACAATATCATATGATATTGAGCAAAAAAATGTTGTGACTAAAATAAAGAAACAAGATATCATCTGTAATGTTAATTGTGTTCCGAATAAATCGTTTATGTCACGAGCTATTCGACAGAGTTCCAAATGAAGATGCCTAAAACGACATTATACATATATTAATAAATAAATATATTAATACATATATTAATAAATAAATAAATATAATATTATAAATTTATATTTATCAAATTTGTTATTACTTTATACTTTTTGTATTTTATGTGCGCGTGAAAAATTTATCAAAATTTTGATTTCGAATAAATCGGTGATTATTGTATTTTGATTTCTAATTTTAAAGTATACAAAAATTAAGAAGAAATAAATAATAATTTAAATAAATAGATATTAATTTATATTAGTGTAATTAATCATAAAATTTTTATTTACTCAGATTAAATAACTTTGCATAAATAATAGTAAATTTTATTTTAAGTGTTTATTTTAAGTGTTACTGCAAAAATCAAATTGTACATACTCAAAATCTTAAAAAATAAAAAATAAAAATAAACAATCTATACAGAGTCACTAAGAGTCATAGGCTGATGAAGGTGCCAATCGAAGGATTAATGGTATAGAATTTAATCGTTGGCATCTTCATCAGTCTATGATTCTTAGTAACCCTGTATAGATTGTTAATTTTTATTTTTTACTGCAAAAATATATAGAATGTAATGTATTGTCTAATTAATGTTTATTTGTACATCATGTAAATTATAATTAGAAATTTAAGATTATTATAAATAAATACAAAATTGTCACTTATTAAATAGATAAATAATAATACATTTATACGTTTAGTCAATATAATAATTTTCTCTTTTTTTATGAAATATCACTTTCTTAATTATTATTGTGCCACTATATCAATTTACATTACGGTCCATATTACACGCTTGCGATTCTCTGAATTACAGACATAATGGCGAATAACGAGAGACTTTTTCCACTTGCATCTCAACCCACACTCTTCTATTTCTGACAGTTGTTCAATACAGCCATTTATTTTATCCAATCTGATACCGATACATCTGTGATTTTTTTGTTTAGAAAATATTTAAAAAGATGTCTTAAATATTATCTTTTCGTACGCAGTAATTAAAAATAAGTAGTTAATTAAAAGATTTATCGAATTCTTTTCTTTTACTTAAATTAGAATTTTATAAATTTATATAATAAATAATAATCATAAATTTACGAATTTATATATTGGAAATTTGGATTGGAAAATTTTTTAATGAAATAGCAAATAATCGAACCCATATATGACATCAACATAAAACAATTTAATAAATTTCAGGAGATAGTGTCTCTAGGACAATAGTGTCTTAGCTAAAACAAGCGCAACGATATTATTCAAGATACATATATACACATTTAAAATAATAACTTTTAACTTTTAAGTTAAATATTTAATAATTTTTGTAGATTTTAATTCATCCGATCAGATTTAATCACATACGAATAATAATTTATTCAAAAGCTATGCATTTTGCGATTTATTTCCATGCCCAGGGCGAAGAATAGCATATCTGATGAAATAAATTGCAATGTTTACGAAATGTATTTTAATAATGGATCTGTATACGGAAAGTTAACCAGCTAAACGCATAGCTTCTGTAAAATACCTATGGAAACCTCAAAAGTATTAAACGTTTATTTTTAAGCAGTTTTAATTATAATAGTTTTTATCAAATACAGTTTACAAACCTTACAACAAATGCAAATATTATATTTCCAATAGTGCTAACATAAATAGGATATCCCATAATAAGACCAATAAACATGGCTTTTATGTTGTTGTGTTTTTCTATATTCCAAATAGAATCAGTAATAAATAATATAAGAATCACTATAAAATATATAATTAACGTCGATTTTATCAAGTTTTGAATTGTGTGATATTCCTTGGGTGTTCCGAGTTTTTCTAATGTATCATCCACGAGACTAAGTTTCTTTATACATATGTGGATTTTCTGAAGACAAGAAAATATATAAATTGTATCATTTTTAGAAAATGCAAGAAACATATATATATACATAATAGTAAAGAAACATATATGTATAATACATAACAATAATGGTAATAAAACAATAATTTTGATAAGAATCTTGATAAAACTTTTATCTAACGCAGAATAAATTGAATACAAAATTGCTTAACTTAATTTTGTAAAAGTTCTTAAAAAATTAATATTTTTAAATAAAAATTGTTTGAAGAAACACAAGGGTTATTCTTACGTGAATGTAAACATAGATTTGCTTAGCTTAATTTTTAATTAAATTTGACTATAATAAAAAAGTAATTCCAAAATAGCAATGTAATATTATTATGTTATCTGTTTCGCTTTAGATGTTAGAACAATAATGTAACATTTATAAAGAAAAGATATACCTGGTGTTTGAGAACGGTGATGGTTACAGATATTAGCGTCGCAAAAATATTTATTTGTGTTGAATAATAAGACAAATGGTTATTAAATATATGTTTTGGCGTAAAAGCATCTAACATAGCATCGAATGCATATTTATAGAGGCTCCACACAATTATTACATAAAAAACACTTAAGCGAAATCTCCAATAATTGAGAGGATATCTGAGATTTCCGGAACCAAGGAGAAAAGCAATCAAGGACAGAGGTCTAAAAGCTTTTTGTATAGTATCAACCATGATCGTAACTGTTGCAATTTCAAGAACTAACTACTTGCATGGATGCCAAGAGAGTCATGTAATATATATAAAAGGATATTCATCACGATTATTTGATTAGATCAACTCATTACAATGTCGTTAAATCATTAAACGATATCACATGTACATAAATATATAAATATATATGTATATATAATATGTATATATAATGTATGTATAATACATAATTAGGATGAGAATCAATATTTCTACAAAGAATGTGTCATTTTTAAACTATATATTGTTCACAACGGATATATGTATAATATAAATGTTTATATACAATATATATATATATATTATATATATATATATATATATATATTAATATACTATATATTAATTATACTATATATTAATTAAAGTCACGAGAGTAAA
>NW_012130066.1:4409812-4423018 GCF_000143395.1 Atta cephalotes
CTCTACCTCGTGTGCTTGCGATCTNANATATATAGTATATATATATATATATATATATATATATATATACATATATATATATATATATACATATATGTAGTTAAATATAAACAAATTTTCTCTCCGGTGACTTTTAAATTAATAAAAAGTAAATTTCTTATTGTATTAATAATTTACATTATTTGCTAATTTGTTGTTATACAATTTACCTTTTTTAAATTATTGTAATTTGATTTATTAAAGTTTCATTACGATAAAGAGAAAGTAAAATTATAGACGAAATAAAATTAAGAGAAATTTTAGTCAATTTTACTAATCAAGTTTATATAATACAATAATAAAATATTTTTAATGAATTTAATGTATACACTTTAATATGTTTGAAAAATTTATATTCTACCTGAACATTAATACACGTGATATTTATAAAGCATAGTACTTTTTTTTAAAGCACTTATAAACTATTTCATAAATTTTTACTCCTTAGTAGTATTTTAATGGAAGATTTATCTAATGTGCTCAAATTTTTTATTTTACATATCATTTTGTTGCACAGATTATGTTACGATTGTATTCATTTGTATTAGAATAACAACATACGTCGTAACCGTGGTACAAAACTGAAAAAAATATATATGATTTTTTCTTTTTCTTCATTTTTAAATATGATTATATTAAATAATGTAGTATCATATTTTAATTTTTTATATAAAATTATATTAAAAACATTATTATTAGAAAAAAATAAATAACATTATATCTCATTTAATCGATTAAGTTAAACAAATATATAAATAGCATACCTTGCCAGTAAGTGAATTATCAATTGAAAAAAAACCACAAGCAGAAAAGTTTAATGAATTAAGTACTATTTGTTGTGTAAATTGATGAATCTGTAAACACATTTTTACATTCTTATTATTATATGCCTAATTATTGTAACTATATACCCAAATTATGTAAACAATACATTGATTTTATAGAAATTTATATGTGAAATAAAATAGTCTCTGTATATAAATATTAATAATATTTTATGTTATAAAATCTAATTTGATTTATATAAAGATGAAATTACTATATGATGCTCGATTTTTTGAATAATAAGCATGCACAAGTACATACACACATACATGCTGCTATGCTTTGATGCATACAATCTGACGTCTGACAAATAACTACGAAATTAGTAATTATTTCTTTTGATTGATGTATGCAAGGAAATAAACTGAAGTAATCCATAATAAAAATTATGAATGCAGCATATAGCACTCAATGCATGAATTTTAGCATACATCAGAGTAGGTATGACTGTATGCTATCATTCAGGAAATCGAGCATTTTGTAATTCCATCTTAATTATTAATAATACATAAACAGACTTACCTCTTCTTTCATATCATTATCGATAATAGATCCTTCAAAGGATTGTAAAATTTCACTTGTTTTATATGCCTGAAATGAATATTTATGTATACGATGCGAATTTAATATAAAGCTAGAAATAAATTAAACAGTATGTGTGCAATGCATACATATATATTTACAGAGAAAAATAAAATACTTTATATATATTTATACTTTATATATATTTATGTGAGTATTTAAAAGATATTCTGAGATATATATAGATATATATATATATAATTTAATATATATAATATATATAATTTAATAAGATATATATATATAATTTATATATAAGAAATAAATTCTGTAATGTTCTTAAGCTTGATATGTGTTTAACTATGAATAACTACATTCTAAATATTATTTGTAATCGTGCATCTTATTTTTATCGCAAAAAATATTTTTTTTACCTCGATTGACGCACTCGTGCAAAGCCAATTTATTAATATAATTTTAAGTAAATAAATGCTTCCCCATACTGCCATAGCAATAACCTTTTCATTATTGACCGTTATATGACCAGAAAAAACACAATATAAATAATAAACATTCGATGTTACTACCGTAAAATGGACTGCCAATTCGAACAAAAATTGCACACAATAATCAGAATTAATTTGTCTTCCTATTCTTGTAATTTCCAAATGTAAATGTCTTTAACAGAAAAATATTAATTAATTAGTAATTATTTAAATATAATATTAAAATCTTTTTGAATATTCGTGCATGCGTCGCGCATATGTGCGTGCGTACGTGTGTGCGTATGTAAAGGGAGAATGTATAAACACATAATATATTATAGGACCGTATATGTAATAAACTATAGAAATCAAAGCCTTAAACAATCTAGCGGATCTTAATGTTTGTACAATTCTTATGTGAATTTATATATTATGTATGTGTGATATTACTGCGGTAGTTTAGTGGAGTTAATGTTTCAACAAAAAATTATTTCGGTATGTGTTTCTGGGAACTACATACGTAAAATATAAATTCACAAGAATCATACAAGCATTAAGATCCAGCTAGATCGTTTAATTTGATTTCTATAATTTATGTTAGAATGTATAAAATAGCTCTTAAAGCTCTTTGCTGTTTGCAAAAATTATTGTGTTTTACAACATTATTGTGTTTTAAAACATTATAAGTGCAAAAATCATGAAAATGTGTTTTAGTTCATAAATAGATTATAACTTTAAAATACTCTATCCTATCACGTATTGTATTTGGTGTGAAATGTGCTGCTAAGTAGTGAAAAATGGATAGTAAAAATCGAAACCTTGTTTGTAAATCCATAATGTGATTAATACATTTTTATTTGAACTTACAATAATTTGACTTGTATTTTTACTTTGAAATATTATTTTTACTTTAACTTACATTGAAATTTTAACAACTTTAATATAATTTTTAAAAATTAAAATTACTTAATTAAAATTTTTTGCAGAAAATACTCATATTTTTATTATGATATAATAATTCTTTTAGAATTTTGAGATAACAATTTTCAAGAAAATAAGTTTTATTTTCTCCCAAAAAATTACAAAACGTTTTGCTTTGGCACGTCTATATATTATATTAATTTAATAAATGTTATCAATAAATATTATAAAATGCAACTATGTTTTGAAGTATTATATATTTAATCATTATTACAAATTTATATAATTATTATAATACACTAATGGAAACTTTATAATATAGGAGCAAGAATAATTATTGATCTTACCTCAAAGTCTGCATGAGATGCATTATATTTTCTTTGTGATTTTTATAATTTATCATGACAAATGCAATAGACATATTTTCATGCTGATTATGAATCTTGAAAGTATTTGATTCATTTACATAGAATACTACATTATTGATTAGAGTATTTATCTCCTGAAATTTGGTTTGGACGCATCTATGGTATTGTAATTTTGATCAGTGCGCAAGTAAATAGAAGCGTGTTACACTTATTCAAACAATTTAAAAAGAAATATTTCGTAATAACTACAATCGATTAAATATCTCAGAAATTAAAAAAATTTTAACAGTTTTAATACTTCACAAAACACAAACTTCTCATAATATGTTTGAGTATTTTTTGAGAAACATATTACTTGCCTGATAAATGAGGCGAACGTGAGGTCTATTACAGAATTTATCATAATCGGAAAAATAAAACATATGCAGCTATAAAAGGCAAACCAGTATCCAATATTAATATACGTCCACATTATGTGCAAGACGCATATTATTATCATGCCTATTAGCCAGAGAGCGATAAGAGACAGAATATTGCGAAAGTGCTTTTGATACTCTCTTTTTATACCCAATGCCTCTAAAGTATTGTCCACTATATTACTCCTTTTAATTATGATATTTATATTCTTTAAAAATTAAAATTTGTTAATAAAATAGTCAATTTGTTCAACAATACTTATTGTTACTATGTAAACATAAGACATTGTGATGTCAAAGAAAAATATGTATATGCGCGTAAACTTAACATTTCTATAATTCATAAAAGAATGTAAAAGAGGAAGACTTTTATATTCTTATATTAATTGAATATTGATATTTCTATAATTTGTTAATGCAATTTGTTCATATCTCTATCTTGCCGCTTTTACATGAAACTTACGTACCTCTGACTTCCACCAAAACAAAATTATAGCCAAGATGGCAACTAAGATGTTGATCCCCAAAACAAAATGAAATATCATGAACTCATAAGCAAACGCTTGCTGGAAGATATCAATTCCTTTGTAAAATATAGTAAAGTAACCAATTATTATCGAGATGACGTAGAAAATACTAAAAAAATATCGTGGGCGATTTATCGGTATTTCGAATATTCCCATGCAAAATATACGGTTGAGCCATATAATAGGCATAATTGCCTGTTTCAAATTTCTCACATTCGACATTATTTTAAATCGTTCACTATCAATCTAGATCAATTTGTACAATTATTAACAAATATATATTTAATGATATTAAATGATGTTATAATTAACACTTTATGAATAAGCTCCTTTTTTTAACTTTTATATACAGTCTTACTACGGTATCTTCATTGAAACGATAAGTTATATAAACGATGAATATCGAATAACTGAAATGTACACTGAAAGTTGTTTAATTGCGAGTGTGATCGAATTGTCGTAAAGTACGGAAAAAACGTGTTGCATCTATTAAATGTCTATAAAAACTAAATTTAACTTGAACAGGGTACTAATGCGTGTTAACCTTAATGAATTCTCTCATCAGCGAACAACTAACAGCTGATAAATGATCTCGCATGTTAATGTGATATCATCACTAGCCTTTATAAGTCATGCAATTTCACTTATTACACACATGTTTTACGCCAGTAATATGTATTGTATAATACTTTCGATTACTTGTTTGGTTAAGCATAACTTGCCTGACATTTTCTCTTTACTAAGAAGCACGTTTAACATAGCGACAAGAAATAATTGCAATCTGTAAATTCATCTCTGTCTCGATAATTTATTATAACATATTTCTAATAAAATGATTGTACATCTTTTGACCTAGTTTTTAATTAAATGAAGTATAAATATAGATATTTAATATTACTTGTTGAGTTATATAGAACTTCTATTGATTGTACATGCATACAGTATGAGTATAAATTGAAAAATATAATAATACGAAAAGTACTGTAATTGGTCTACGTACAAATAGATTGATTATCAAACAATTGTAAAATTACATTTTTTGTAGAATGCAATCAATCTTTCAAGACCGCATAACTATTCACGAATAATTATTCACAAGAGCAATAACTGTTTAATTAGTTGAACTGATCGATAATCAATTACATTGTTTTCTAACAGTTTTGTAGTAAATTATACTATGTTATAAGATTTCGGTTTTCGAACATATAAATGGTGATTCTTATTATGTATTTTCAGTTGCTGACAAAGAATATAAAGTTAAATATTTAGTAAGAATAAATATTAAAAAGTTTCATTAACTATAGATTTTAAGAAATTAAGAAATTTACAATATTTTTTACAAATTTAAACAATTTATAAATCTTTTTTTTATTTTATGAGATAAAATGCAATAGATAAGAATCATTCACATTATTTAGATATTGAAAAACAGAAACCTTATAAATCAATAAATTTTTGATATTAAATATTGCAAAATAAATTTTATTATTTTAATATGATATCTAAAATTGTACATGAACAATAAAAGGAGCTTTATATCGTCACATATATTTTCATATATTATAAAGAAATATTTAATTTTCTTACATTTACATTAAATATATTACAAATTTGCATTGTTACATAAAAAATTAATATGGAATTTTCAAAAATTTAAAGGAAGAAAGAAATAAAGAAATGTTTAAGAAAAAAAAACTGGTTGGTTCAATACATACATCACACTTAGACTACAATTCTTTCTCTCTTACCAGATATGAAAAATATATTACTTAGAAAAAAAATTGTATCTTGTTAATTTATTATTATACTATTCTATCTACTTTTTTAAATCATTGCAATTTGATTTATTAAAATTTTCAGCATTGCAAGAGAAAGCAGAACTATAAGAAAAATAATAAAATTTTACTAATCAATTTACAATGTTAAACATTTTAAATTAATTTATTGCATACATTTGAATATGTTTGAGAAAAATTTAATTCTATATTAAATACACGACATTTATAAAGAGTAATATTTTATGTAAACTCTTAAATTGCTTTATAAACTTCTATTTTTTGAAATACTATTAATAAAAGATTGTTCATCTAACATATTTGAAGTCTCATTCAATCTTATACGTTATTTTGTCATACGGATTGTTACAGGTACGAAGTTTATTTGTATTAAAATAACCACATACGTTGTGACCGTGGCAAAGAACTGAAAAAAATATATGCAGTTTCTTGTCTTTTTCATTCTTTAATCTGATAATTACATAATGTAGCTTTTCACTTTAATTTTGTTATATATAATTTGTTATATATAATTATTATATATTAAAAACATTATATAATAATAAATAAATAACAGAACCTTATTAAATTAATTAAGTTAAACAAATAGTAAATAACATACCTTGCCGGTAAGAGAATTATTAATTGAAAAGAAACCAAAAGCGGTAAAGTTTAATGATCTAAGTATTATTTGTTGTGTAAATTGATGAATCTGTAAACACATTTTTGCATTCTTATTATATTTCTAAATATTGTATATTTATATATGTCATATAAAGGAAAAGTTCGTGTACTGAATTTTTTCAGCAACGCTAAAAGTTTCTATAGTGGCGTAGTAGAAAATCTAAATACGTTTAGTATAATTTTGATTAACGATTACAGCTTTTTGTCAATAATTGTAGAAATAGTTTTTTTGCATTATCGGAATAGGGCGTGATATTTTGATAATAAGGAAAATCAAATTTCTTGTAAAAGAATTGGCTAGAAATTTATAATCAGACTATTTGTAGCATTTCATAAATTTCTGGTTCATTCTTTTCGAATTTCACAAAAAAACTTTTCAGGACTATCATGGAATAAATCAAAATGAATTTCAATTAAAATTATTCCGTTTTACTTATAAAACTTAAAAATCTAGAAAATAATTGAATAATTCCAATCAAAATCCATTCCAAATAATTCCACAATACATATTCTGTTTTTGTTAAAAATCACATTTTATTCGTCGGTACTAAAAAAACTATTTTCAACAATTATTGATATAAAAAATTGCATGTGCAATCGTCAATGATAAAATTATACTGAACGTATTCGTTAGACTTTCTAGAACACGTTATGTCATCGTCATAGAAACCTGCAGTGTTATTAGCAGAAAAAATTCAATGCATAAATTTTTTTCCACATCATATAATTATTCAAATTATGTAGTACATTGAATTTATACAAATCTGTGATTTATATAAGTTCTGAAATGAATTAATTTTTATATAAATATTAAATAATGTTTTACGTTATGAAAATAGCTCTAATTTAATTTATATAATTATCAATAATAACATAAATAGATTTACCTCTTCTCTCATATCATCATCGATAATAGACGCTTCAAAGGATTGTATAATTTCACCGGTTTTATATGCCTGAAATAATTATTAATGCACGATATGAATTTAATGTAAAGTCATGAATAAATCGGACAATACGATGTGCGCGTTATATATATTTTCATGGAGAATTATTATGCTCGTATACATATATATATATACATGTAAGTATTTAAGAGATACACTGAGTATATAGAATTAATATGTATATAAAAAATAATTTATGTAATATTCTTAAACATGATAACTTAATTCTAACTTAACTTAATTCTAAATAATGCATATATTGTATATTTTATTTTTATAAAAATAGTTTTTTATACCTCGGATGATACACTTGTGCAAAGTCCATTCATTAATATAATTTTAATTGAATATATGAACGTCCATATTGCCAAGGCAATAATCTTTTCGTTATTGACTGTGTGTAATTGGCCAGAATATGTAAGATATAAACAATAAATACTCGATGTCACTATTGTAAAATGAACCGCTAATTCGAGTAAAAGTTGCAGACAATAAATATTATTTATTTGTCGTCCTGTTTTTGTAATTTCTAGATGTAAGTGTCTTTGACAAAGAAATATCAATTAATTATTCATTATTAATGATTATTTAACTAATAAACTTTGAACTTTTAAATACTAAGTTATTTAAATAATTTATATAAGCCACACATATTGTGTGTGTGTTTTATGTGAGAAATTGAGACAAAGGAAAAAAATATATAAAATAGGCTTAATTTTTAGTAGAAATATTTACATTTGTCATTAATTTAATAGATATCATAAAAAAATACGTAAGAAACAAATAATTGTTAAAGTATCATACATTGATCATTTTTATCAGATTTTTTTAAGATGTTTTTTTAATTATCATACAGCAAACTAATCAAAATTAATAGAAACGAGAATTATTATTGATCTTACCGTAGCGTCCGAATGAGATGCATTATTTTGTCTTTATGGATTTTATAATTTACCATTATAAATGTAATAGATGTATTTTCATGCTTATTACGAATCTTGATGGCATGTGATTCATTTGCACAGAGCATTACATCGTTGATTAGAATATTTGTCTTTTGAAATCTGGTTTTAATACATCTGCCACATTGTAATTTTAATCAGTATTCAAATAAAAAGAGTAGTGTTATTATATTTACTTTCCATTGCAACAATTTAAAAAAACATTAATATTCTTGAAGCTTCCGTGGGTACTTTCTGTATAAAGATTATGCGTTTCGCAGATTTTCTCCGTATCCAGATCCATTCTTGGAATGCCAACGTTTCGTGAAACTTGCAGTCTTCTTCAACAGGACAAGGAGCAGCATCAGGGCAAGACATCAGTATATGAAGTGGACTGCAAGGTTCATGAAACGTTAGCATTTCAAGAATGGATCTGGACATGGACATCTGGAGGAAACCCGCGAAACGCATAATTTTTATATTAAAAAAACATTATTATGATTAATAAATATGTTGGAAATCAAGATAAAGAAATCTCTAAAGAAATCTTATCAATTTTTGTATTTTAGATAAATTTTTTATAAGATACGTAAATATTTTTTTAAGAAATATATTACTTGCCTGATAAGCGAAGCGAAGGTAAGCTCTACTACAGAATTTATCGTAACTGGAAAACAGATACATATGCAGCTGTAAAGAGCAATCCAGCATCCAACATTATGATAAAGCCATATTATATACAAGATGTTTACTGTTATCGTGCACACCGACCAGATAGCCACAAAATTTAGAATGTTGCGGGAGGTTTTCTTATATTCTATTTTTATGCCCAGCGTGTTTAAAGTACGGTCCGCTATACCATTGCTCTTAATTATGTTGTTCATATTCTTTAAATGTCGAAATTCATTAGATTAGTAAATTTGTTTAATAATAATTATTCGAAAACATAAAATATCATGATGTCAAGAGAAAAAATCTACACAATCTCAATATATTCAATCTATCTATCTCAAATGTATTACTTAATGTTGTTTTATATTTACAAAAAGAATATAACAAAAAAAATTCTTTATTAACATATTTTGAAATTAGCTAACCGATATTTCTGTAACTCCGTTAGTAATCTTTCCATAATTTTAATATACCATATCTACTAATTTTACATTAAATTTACGTTTGTTACATACCTCTGATTTCCACCAAAACAGAATTATAGCTAAAACAGCAACTAAGACATGGACTCCCAAGACATAATGAAATATTACAAACTCAAAAGCAAACGCTTGCAGGAAGCTATGAATTCCTTTGTAAAATATGATGAAATATCCAGTCATTATCGAGATGACGTAGGAAATACTCAGAAAATATCGTGGGCGATTTATGGGTATTTCGAATATTCCCATGCAAAATATACAATTGAGCCATATAATAGGCATAACTGCCTGTTTCAAATTTTTCACACCCGACATCATTTTGTGATGAACCATTCACTATCAATCTAAATTGATTAATTTGTATAAATAGTAATAAATCAATTTAAATTGATTAATTTGTATAAATAGTAATAAATATGTAATTATATTAAATAACGCTATGATTAACTTTATGAATAAGTGTAAATTGTTTTTTCAATTTTACATGTAGTTGAACACAGTTTTTTCGTTGAAACGATAGTCGTACAAACAATAAATTTCAGACACTGAAAGCTGCCGTTTAACTGTGAATACGACCAAGTTGTCGTAAAATATGGAAAAAACTAGGTAGCCTATTCTATGTCTGTAAGACTAAATTTGACTTGGACGAGATGCGTGTTATTCTTAATGAATTCTACATTGTAGCCAGTTAGCAACTAATAAGTGATAAGCGATCTCGTGTCCTAATATGTATCAGCTTACGTAGGTCATGCAATTTCATTTATTACACGCTAGTAGTGTATGTTATACACTTTCAATTACTCATTCGGTTATCCTTGTTTGACTTTCCCTCGCTACCGAGAAGCAAGTTTAACCAGCGGTAATAAATAATAGTAATCTGCAGCATATTTAGCACTTTATTATAAAATTACATGATAAAATAATGCACCATTTGCGATCTTAATTTTAATTAAATGAAGTATAAATATAAAATCTTAATATTATTTTTTGAGTTACACTCATGGAAATTGATGTACGTGCGTATTCTACAAAGATAAATTGAATAATATATGATAAAAAATAAGTTGACTATGTATAAATAGATTAAGTGTAATCTTAATTTTATTATTTACAAAATATAATATAATTATTGTTTATACAAAAAGTATTGTACATACAATTGTATAATATATTTCTATTTTTCTGTTTAAATTATTAAATTTTATAGGAAAATAATTCAAGAAATTAATTTTTTTAATGATCTGCATAAAAATATTTTTAGATTGTATATTATGACTTATGAGAACTATAATAGCCTTGCATTACGCGATAAATGTGATATGTTTTCACTTTATTGATATGATCTGAAATTGGATTATTAAAATTTTCATTTTAATTGAGAATTATATTGAAATTATATTGCAATATAATACAAATGACAAAAGTAATATCATTAATAGAATTTTCGCGTTTTAGAAAAAACTACTTTCTATACTATTATTTTATGTAATTGTTTTAATTCTTATTACTAAATACTGATTGATCAATATATAAATGTATAATAACCCTGCATATTATAAAAAATTCTAATATATCCCAATATCATTAACAATTATTTTTATTTATTACACTGTTGTGTTTTTTGTGTTCTACAGTATTTCATACTAAAACGATAATTAAATTTGATATTATAGTGTCAAATTGGCACTATATAATCACTGTCAAATATAATCACTGTTTTAGTATAAAAGAACGATATAATCACTCACCTTAGATTAAATTTGATTATAGATTTAATCTTACATTTAATAATGTATCAATACCAATTTTTAAATCGCTCCACTGCGCGTTTCCATTGATGCAGCGCATATTGATAAGATAATCGCGATTCTTCGTTTGGTTTGAATATTTTGTCCGTTTGACGGAATTCTAATAGTTCTTCTCTGTTCTTCCAAATTCCTGTATTGAAATTATTGTATTAAACAATATATTAAAAGTTATATATTATCATTGTAAGTACAGTTATGTGTATTTAATCGTATAACTTTTAATATTCGATTATTATATTATTTAAAAATGCGCGTTCAATAATTTGTCGGAGCAATTAAAAGTTAATAAATGAATACTCTAAATTATACTTGAATTAAGGATAGTGCAACACAAAGAACCGCACGAATTTGAGACATAAAAAAAAGTAATATTAATTTCTAATAAATTGTTCAATTATAAAATATAAAATATAGATGAAGTATTATAATAATAGAGATTTTTTCGTACCACATTGTAAACCAGCCAGAAAAGCTACTCCTAAAATGGACATTTCGACAGATACCGGACGCTCCACTTCCAATCCCGTCGAATCAGCTAATGATTGCATAACAAAATCATTCTTTGTAACTCCACCATCGACTCTAAAGAATAATATTTTGTATTGGTTCAATACCATATTATATATAAATATTATTATCAATATCAATTTATCAATATTATCAATTATTATCAATTATGTTTATATATAAATATTTAAATATTAAAATAAAGTTACATTAGAAATAGCAGAAGTTAGAAATCAATAGTACAGATAAACAAAACATTTCTTTCTCTTTTATAATATTGTAATAGTTTTTGTATCATTAATTATGCAGATTATAAATATAGATTTTTAAGCACATCATTGTATAATTTTTACTTTATTTTTTGATATGTAAAAGAAGTTTCCTTGCATAAGCATTCATAAAGTAGCTGTATCCTAAAAACGAGACTTTCCAAGAGAGATCGAATAATGTGTTCTTTTTTTGTAGTGGGCTTCAAACCGAAGAAACCAGTTGCAGCTGTATAATCATTTATGGGCGCCTGAAATAATAAGCGATGTATAGTATAGTTATATATTTTCGCACAGGTCCATTATTATTTTTTATTTTAATTATATATCTATATGCTTTAATGTTTTCTTTTTCTTCTGAACGTTATAAAATAAATAAAAAATATTTTTCAAATATTAGTTTAAATAAAAATATTAGTTTAAGTAAAAATTGCAATAATATTTTATATATATTTGTTATTAAAATTAAAAGATATAATATATATTTTTAAATATATATTGTCTTTTATTTTTATAGTTAAGAAATGTTTAGAGAAAATAATTTTCTTGATTAAACTACAAAAACGTATATATTTTTGTGTGAGAAGAAATGATTTTATAATATTCTTATATATGACTTTTTGATTAAATAATTTAATATAATAAAACATACTTGTAATCCGCTGAATGCCGGAATGAAATATACTCCATCGGTGTCATTAACCGAATTTGCCGCATCGGATGTTTCCGAAACATTGTTTATAATTCCTGCAGCAAACGTAAATAGAAATCAATGTACATGTAATGGTACTATATATATAAAATTCCTTCAAAGAAATAAAAATATTACTTTTTGCTTTAAAAACTTACATGTATATTATTTATACAGTGTAAGCCCCTATGTAAACCCTCGCAATTATTAGAGCGTAAAATATTTTTCAATATATATTTAGAAAGCAATAAGACATGATTCGTATATATATATATATATATATATATATATATATATATATATATAATAGTAGTATATAATAATAATANA
>NW_012130066.1:4423765-4431502 GCF_000143395.1 Atta cephalotes
ACTTTTTAAGTTTAAATTAATTTATTATTAAGTTAAAAGTTAAACGTAAAGTAACTAATAATAGTATTATATATATATATATATATATATATATATATATATATATATATAATAATTGGAATGTACTTAATAAATGAAATCAAGTGCAGCTATCTCTATGCTGGATAGAATCGAAGTGCAGTTAATTTCATCTAGTGAAAACATTTTATATTTGCGAATTATTCCATCGTTTTCAATTAGCAATTTTTGAATAAAAAGTAAAATAGATTGTATATTTCTCAAAATTTTACTTAATTTTTTACTTAAAAAGGTAAAATATCATTGTGTGTGTCATAATTAAAATACATTATTTTAAAAATATATGAAAATGAAAATTACTATTATTTGAACTCACAAAAATAAAGTAAAAATTATAAATAAAGTAAAAATTTTTAATTTAATTTATAATATTATATGATGCAAAAAAATATAAACATATCTTATATATGATAATCAAAAAATTAATAATATTATATAAATTAAACAATATTGTATATGTATATAAATTTGATGTTTATTAAGTTTTATAAATTACCTATTGATTTAGCCCACTCAATTATTACACCGGTGTCGCTTGAAGATCCTTCTACAACGTATACTAATTCTTTTCCAATTCGCCATCCGACAACTGGATAAAGTCCTATAAATTTTTCCATTTTAGCTCTATTATTTTTTAAAATTAGCATATATTTTTAGCGATATAATATAAATATGCAAAATTACCAGTAATGGATGCGTGTGGTTCCCGTCCTGTGTTAACGTTCATGAAAGTACCTGTCCCCATAGTAATTTTGAGATCGCCAGGCTTAAAACATCCTGAACCAAATAAAGATGCTGCTTGATCAGCCATCTAATTTTATCAACATATTATTAGGAAACTTATTAACTCTAAAATTAATTAATAAGGTTTCATACGTAGTGTATACTTTACTATAATTGTTGTAATGAAGTTAAACAATTATATGAAATTATTTACTGAACAATAAATTGGAATTTCAGCTCCGAATATGTCTTTAGGAGTAATTCCAAAATATCTTGCTGTATCAACTACTTCTGGAAAAATTTTTTGTGGCAGTTTTAAAATATTTAACGCCCAATTAGCCCATTCCATTGTAAACGGGTCAAAAATACCAGTTGCTGAGGCACTTGAAACATCCATTATATGCTTTCCTATAACAAACAAAATGAATATTAATTGGCCATAATATAGCGAATAAATATTATTACTTTATTATTATTATTATTATTGTTATTATTATTATTATTATTATTATTATTATTATTATTATTACATTTGACATTTACATGTATATGTTTATATACAGGTAACTATTACATATAACATTTATTAAGTTTTATATTAGAAAAATATTGTTTTACCTGTTAATTTATATAAGAGCCAACAATCCACACCTCCAAACGCTACCTCTTCATTTTGCTTCATAGCTTCTCGGAGACCTGATATATTCTGAAGAGCCCATACTAATTTTAAAGTCACCTGAATTAAAGGGAAATAAAGATTTTAGATCATTAATTATTGAAAAAATTTTGAGAAAGTCTATAAGTTCCATTACAAAATTATGCTAATAATAACTCAAATTTGATGAAATATGACGATCTAATAATCAAATTTATAACAGAATTGACTGTTAAAACATTTCAACCTGCATATTCATAAATTTTAGCACGCTGCCAGCTAAAAATCGTTTTCTTCTTGTAAATGTATACAAGATACTCGCACCCATTCTTAAACCTCTTATTATTATTGATTGATTCCATTCCTTGACTAAAGTAGCCGCTCGTTGATCCTTCCATGTTATAAATCTGTTAAAAATAACAATCATAATTATAATATTTCGATACATCCTTGTTTTCAATTCAATAACAATTATAGTTAATTGTTAAATATACAATACGTACGAAACCTCATAAATCAATTTTGAAATTAATAAGTTTAAACCAAATTGTTTTTATCGAATCATTACTGTTGCATCTTTTGTAGCATTCTTATACCTGTGGTAGCATTTTCCAGTTTTCAAATTCCAAGTAATAAAACTGGCGCGTTGCGATGAAATTCCAATGCAAGTAATATTCTTCGAATTGATTCCGCTATCTGTAATCATAAATAAAACAAATTAATCTAATTATTGTTATAAATGAATAAAAATAACTTTTTAAAAATAAAACAAAAACAAGCCAAATATATAAAGGATATCAGTAGGTGATGGAATCTAAAACTAAGATATATCTCTATTTATTCCTCATATCTATTTTTAATTTTTTATGAACAAAAGTGATAAATCATGATGATAGTTAAATATTTAGAATATTAGATACCCACAGAAAGATACTTGCATAAATTTTTATTTAAATGGAAAGGTAAACATCCCAGAGAAATGACAATGGAATCGACATCAAATCGATGTCGATTCGACGTCGAAATCATCAAATTCGACGTTGATTCGACAATGATTCTATTGTCATTCTTCATTGGAATTCTATTGTCCAATCAAATCGATATATAAAGAAAAGTTTTATTTGTTTGAATAAAATGATTTCAATAAGATCTGAAAATACAGATTTAATTAAAATCGAAATCACATATAAATTATAATATAATCGAAATCATATTAACAAGTATTTATTATTTCTTACTTCAATGCATCCAATTGGCGTTCATCTTGGTTTACGGATATCTCTAGAACAGTTCGAAATACAGAAATGAGGTTCGACACACTTTCGATGAGTAGCTAAAGTTCAACTCAAGCCTCAATATATCATGCAGCTTATATTATTATATTCGATGCTATTACGTAAAAATTTATTAATCAATAATCTTATTCACAAATTAAAGTGAAAATTAAAAAACTAACCCAGATAGCAAAGCGTGTCTCAGCAAAATGCATAAATCTGTGATTGTTTATGATGCTGGCAACTTGTTTTAGATTTGTCTTCAATGATTTTGAATAAACTGACATTGTAGCAACATGCAGATAACGTGTGTATGTATTGCCAGCAGTTTTATATATATTGACAGCAAAATAGCTGCGTCAATGTTATCTTGCGTTGTCAGCAATATGACAGCATTGTATGATGCTACATATTATTATGGCAACATGATGGCAATAATATAAATTTTGATAATGACGATTTTAAAGTTATCGGCATATTGCTAGAAAGTTGCTACTCAACATTATCATGAAGATATCAACAAATGAGGATTCAGTTGCAATTTTGTTAATAACAATTTTATTGCAATTTTGATAACAACACATACTTAGCAAGGCATACTTAGCAAGCAACATGTCAGCAACAAGACAGACACGTTGCTATCTGAGAAATACATTTAGCCGTCTTTTGTAAGTTTTATATAAAATTTGTTATATAAGATTTACATAAAATTTTATATAAGATTTACGTAAAATTTATATAAGATTTACATAAAATTTATTTATGTGTAATTAATAAAGATACGATCAATTGTGGCTCAAATTAAAGCTTTATCTATTGAAAATGCGTGAAAAACCAAACTTTTCTGCGTTCATCGATTCCAGATGATAGATTGTGGAGTTCAAAAGGATCCACATCGACATATTTTTCAAAAACAATTGATATATTTTAAATTTTTATATATATTTTTTTTATTATAGCATTTCTATTAGGAAGAGAAACTACTAATGTGCACAGATGAAGCCTCATAGGGACTTTTTTTATTATTATTAAGAAATGATTAAGAAAGAGTTTATTAAATTTTGATGCCTTTCAAAAGAAGATGCTATTATAATAATAACTTACGATCTAAAGTATCCTTGATTACTTTTATTATGATCTGCCATAGATGATTGGGATCTATCTCCACAAAACCAGGCTCTGGATATATCAGATTTATCTAGAAAAAGATTATAAAAATTAGAAAAAGATTTTATTTTTATTTTATTTTTATTTTATCCATATATTCGATTTAGCCTTATCAACTTAATTTAATAACTTTGAAATTATAGCTTAACATTTATTTTATTTTTTTTCGGAAGAAGATATTAACAATTTTTAATCGCATGTTTTAATTTTTAATTCTTTTTTAATTATGAATACTTTGTTCGATAATCGATATTAAACATTTATAAGTACAGTCTCTTTGTTGTGACCTTATTAATTCGCAGAAGATACTAAGGAGCACCTTTACACTGTAGTAATAACTTTGTGACCTTAAGAACATTCTATTTTTGCATTTACTTCTTTCTCCACTTTTATTTTTTCTCTAACTATTATGGCAGTCATACGCGATAAAGTATGCTTGCACAAATCATATGGAAATTTACTTGAACATATGTCAAAAAACTGCACTGTTATTTTGACTGCACAAATGACCTGAACACATATAAAAATTTGTTCGATATATTTGCGCAAATGACTTACACAGTAAATCGAAGCGTGCATATAACACATTTAAAATCCAATCAGAACATCTGTCTGAATTGTTTCCATTTTTTAGCATCTTCCCTTTCTCTTTCTTTAACGCCTGAATATATATTTATTTCATTTTAAATATAAATTTTGAGGCATTTTGAGGCATTTCTCGAGCAATGCAAACAGATTTTAATTAAAAGTTAATTAATTATAATTCCCTTCTCTATATGTTAAATTTCTCCCCCTTTCACAATACCTTTCCCTCCTCTTAGAAACACTCAATTGTTTTTCCCATTCTTAAAACTAATAACCCTTCTTCTCCTTCTTCTTTTCGCCCTACTTCGCTTCCTCCTTTCCTCTCAAAGCTTAAGTATATCTGCTTCTCACAACTTAATGCCTTTGTCTCCAATTTTAATATTCTTCCCTCCTGTCAGTCTGGTTTTCGTCAATCTCATAGCACGACGACGGAATTGCTTCACATCTCTGACGTCGTGCTTCGTAATTTCGACAATTGTTGCCTTACTTCCATCGTTGCGCTTGACTTCACAAAGATTTTCGATATCATCAATCATGATCTACTTTTAGCTAAACTGAAGTTATGCGGTCTTTCCCATCCTGCTCTCTCGCTAATCTGTTCGTTCTCTACAAATCGCACGCAACAAGTCCTCGTATATAATCCTTTTCCTCTTTTTTTATCTACTCGTGCTGTTTTCTCGGATATTCCTCAGGGTTCCATTTTCGGACCTCTCTACTCTTTAATATCTTTGTCTCTGATTTTTCTAATGTTTCTTTGTCCTCCGAACTCTTCATGTAGATGACGTAATTCTTCTCAAATTCTTTCACCCATTTGATGTTTTAACAACTTGTTCTGCTTTAAATACAGATTTAAAATCTATCGCCGAATGATCCACTAATAATACCCTGCATCTAAATCCTTCTAAATCATCCTTGCTAATTGTCGGTTCCTCATTATTGTTATCCTGTATTCAATTCTTTGACATTTCTCTTAATTCTATTCCAATTCCTCGCTCCTTTTATATTAAGATTCTTGATATCCTTAATAGCCTTGATTCATGTCAGATCATTCGAATCACACATGGTCGTCAAGTATTGTTGCTTATACTTGTTTTCATCTTCTTTATTTCTTTCCATTTTTTCCTACTCTCAAAAAACTCCTCACGTCTCAATTATTTATTATTTCTCTTTTTGATTATGCTGATGTCATCTATATTTCTGCTCTTAATCAACATCTACTAAATCGTATATAGCGTATCCAAAATTCTTGTCTCCGCTTCCCCTATTATGTTCGTAAATACGACTACATATCTCCGTATTATCAGAGATTTGATTGGCTTAAAATGCGGCAACGTTTTATTCTTCATCTATGCTGTCTTGTATTTTCTCTTCTTTGCTCCAATATTCCTCTATATCTCCTTCAGTTGAACTCTGAGCATCATTCCTTTTAATTCTCTTGTCACCAGATATTAAGATTATCCTTCCCTATATATCGATCGATTAAGTTCCGTGCTGTTTTTTCCTACACTTCTATCAAACATTTTAATTCCCTTTCTGATTCAAGAAACCTCTTCTTCTCTATCCTCCTTTCGTTGCGCTGTTCTCACGTTTTATTACGTCACAGTATTCAAACGAAATTAATGTAATTATGTTTGTGGATGTGTGTGTGTGTGTGTGTGTGTGTGTGTGTGTGTGTGTGTGTGTGTGTGTGTGTGTGTGTGTTTTCTATTATTAGTTTACCTCTTATTGTTGTCTTATTTTGATAGGCTTTGTAATAGCAATTTTGTTGACACCTAATTTGTAAGCTACTATTGTCTATTGTATTTATGTTTATGTTAACTATAGTCTACTATATCATACTTTATGTCTATTACTCTGTTAACATGTAGTCTTTTTCTTATAGCTTTGCAATAAACTAAATTAAATTAATTTAATTAAATAATAAATTTAATCTTTTGCATTAATTGGATTAATACATACCAAAAACTGTTGTACATGAAATTAGTTAAGTTAAATGAAAAAACATATAAATTAAACGTCCAGTAATGATCAATATATCAATCATAGTCAATTATTTTCTTCCCATTCGACTGTAATTAATCAATTATTTTTACAGATTACAATAAATGAACAGATTATGACCAGTATGATCTTTTACGTTCAACTGGTCTATGAACAAGGTTAATTATGAATTTCGAAAATGTGCACTGCAACTTCTCTTTCAACTGACGAGTATATATGCTTGTACCAGCATGCTGTAAATTTATTAGAATTATCTTTTCTCCGACGGCATACGCATGCATTTTTTATAGATCTATTTACATTTAAAATATTATCGTTTCGTGATAATTCGGAAATAAGTATAGCAAGATTGTATAATCACTTAAAAATTACAGAAATAATTTCTTTTTTTGTCTCTGACAGAAAATGAATTTTATTATTATTTACGTTATTACACAAAATCCTTCAACTCCTTTATAAGATTTTTTACAAACATTGCGAAAAGCATTCCCATTGATTTATAATTAAGAGAAAAATGAAAGCATGTATAACTTCTTATTATTTATTTATTATGCAGTATGAAATTAACATAAAGACGAACATTTATTCATTTTTTATCTTATTCGTGAATTATTAGTAAAAATAAAATTTAAAATGATTTATAAAATGATGAACTGATTTGATATTAATTCCAATTTATCAATTTTATCATTGAAATATAATTTCTACTAATATTCGTTTTTTGTAAAATATAGTGTTTTACAAAATGTAATATATTATAGAATAATTGTGAACAAACAATGTAAATGTGATATTGGATTTTTTTAATAATATTTTCTAAAATTTTTTTCTTATGTCTTTTAATCTCGTGGGATTAACAAATTTTGTACATTACATATAATTTTTAATTTTAGTTTACTTATAAAGTTTAACATTTAAATTCTATTTGGAGATAATCCAATTTAAAAATGTATACGACATTAACTACTACTGTTATGCAAATTCATAAGAAGCGCAAATGATATCAATAACAAGCAGTGCGGTTGCCGTATGGAATCAAGTTCATAAAATATGTTATTGCGTATGTATGAATACACACACACACACACACACACACACACACACACACACACACACACACACACACACACACACACACACACACACACACACACACACACACTATATATTAATTAATAATTAAATTATTATATATATATATTTTAGTTTTAGTTTTAGTTTATTAATTAATATATATATATTATTATTAGTAGT
>NW_012130066.1:4431522-4458720 GCF_000143395.1 Atta cephalotes
GTACGGTCGTAGGTCGTAGTACGTAGTACTAATAAATAATTAATTAGTTAGTTAGTAGTAGTTAGTAGTAATACACACACACACACACACACACACACACACACACACACACACACACACACACACACACACACACACACACACACACACACACACACACACATAGTTTTATAATAAAAAAATTTAATTTGGAATTATAATTATGCATTTTGTTTCGGTTTTTGTTTAATTTTAAATTAATGTAACAAATGATTTATTGTTATAAGGTCGAAACATTTATTTAAATATTTTTATATTATAGACATTAAATTTCTTATTAGCAAAAACATCTAATTCGGCTTATTAGCCCTTAGTTGTTATTTGTGAGTTTTATTTGAAGTCTATGTTCAAATATAAATTCGAATTCATGTTTATTTATCATCCAAATTTTTATAGGGAATTAATCGCAACAAACCTTTTCCATCGAAGAAGCTATTGTGACTGCTTTCTCATTAAGAATGTGAAATTGTACTGTAGTGGTACCAACATCAAGCGCCGCGATGTATCTCATGATAAAAAGTTCACTCTTTTCTAGCAAATTCGAAAATTCCACTTTGATTTATCACGTATTCACGCATTCACACTCGACTCGGTTGACTGAATCGCGACAACTTACACCGACAAGTGTAATATTTCCGTAACATTTTTACCTCGAGTATTATAAATAAGAAAAAAAACGTTATAAAAAAAATCCTCGCCGAAAAAAAAATAATAACTCAATCAGTATTCGATTCAAAGTACATTAAAACACGTTGGATGACTCGACTGTGTTTTCACGTATGACCTCGTAGGAAGTTTTATCGAGACTATACAACGCGTCATATAATGATGCGATGAATTCCCAGCCAGAAGTGAGTGGGGCAGATTATCGGAGTGAGTGTACTGCATCGAGTATACTTCTTGTCAATTATAGGCTGTAGCATATACTTTTGTATAACGCTGTATAACGCATAAGGCATAAAGCATAACAGATTCAACCAATCAGAATATGAAGGATTCTCATAGATTGATTTTCTTATGCCTTATGGCCGTAGCACAGATTCTTGCATAATGCATAATATATAGTGCATAAGGGAATCAACTAATCAGAATTTTTTCTTTCGTCTCATTTCACGGAAAAGAAGAATTTCGATTGGTTGATTCCCTTATGCACTACGCATTATGCATTATGCAAGAGTTCGTGCTGCGGCCATTACACGCATTCTACAATAAGCCATTAGCCTTATGCAAAAATTTGTGCTGCTTCTTATGACTGAAAAACATGATGCTAAAAAATTATTCACTAAATTCATTCACTTATCAATATTTTTCACCACACAAATCTAATCGATAATCTAACTATCAGTGAACGTATATTATAACTACTGTCATAATATTCATTATAATTGAGATCAATGTAATTGCTCTAATTATATATATTTAATAATTTTATAATTTAATAATATTTAAAAATACTTTTGCTATAAAAATTTTATTTTATGAAATTATTATAGTAAAATTTGATAATGTTTACAGATTCCTATATTTTCTTTAAGATTTTTCGTCTAATTTGAAACAAGTTGTTAGTATTAATTTTCGAATATCTTTAAGAAAATAAGAACTAGTTTTGGATTGGAAATCAATTCTAAATATAAGATTTTATTTCGAAAAGATAAAATTAGAAATGAAGATTATATCATCCGTTTGGAATTTAAACAATATAATTATTATCTAATTTCCCACGTAGCATATTTTATCAGAAAAAATATCATGGGAAACGCCCATAAGAATAAGAACATCTTTTAAAGGGATAATATTCTTGGAAGTCTGTAATTATGAACTCGCTAAATATTTTACATCTGATAATCTTCTAATTTTAGAAATTTTTTATGTCAGGCTGCTAAAAAAGTCTGATCACAGAATGGTATAAATTTCGTACATTTTAGTAGGCACGGAAGTTGTCATAGTAGTTCAAATATGAGTGTCACTGCCCCAGACAGCAGCATCGTGTTTCCCCACATAGATTGTCTACTTGTATCATGCTCATCGATTTAGCCGTAAAGGAAAAGTCTGGAAAAATGAAAGTTGTGTAAAGCATTGTGTAGCATTGTGTAGCAATGTGAAGCATCATAAAAATGATTAAAGTTTTATTTTTTTACGAATAAAATGCTATGTATATTTTTTAACTAACACCGGGTATTCAATATTTATCCGACAGTCCGCAATCTGTTGTAAGTGAGACGGGAAATGTGCATTGCATTCTTTAATAAAGAAAAATAAAATAAAATTTATTAGCGAAAAATGATAATTTTAACATTTACAGCAACGTCAAAAAATGTACAAAATATATATATTTATTATATATATATATATATATATGAAATAAAAATTACTAAAAATATAAAAACGTAATTTTTAATAATATTAGATAATATTGCATATTAATTTAAATACAAAATGCGCGAAAATAGTTTCTCAACTATGTGTTAACTAATGTTATTTATAATTTTTAAGATTGCATTATTTAAGACGAAAAAGTAATATATTTTTCTATCTTGATGATACAATCTCAAATAATGTAAATAACATTAGTTAACATATCGTTCAGAAACTTGTAACCTATATATTCGTATAGATTTGCGCGCATAGATTTGAATATCCTCACTATTGATCACGTGATCGCTTTTAGTTTCGGTGCACAGTCCTAGGCGGCGCTAAGAGATCTGTTCCTAAGAGAGAAGTTTGGCCCCTAGGCCTAAAGCTAAGTCGGATCATATACCAAATCATCGATACTATTAAAGATCTTTGGCGCTTATAAAAATTCGCGTGCCTGTTAAAATTTAAGCGATTAAAAATAAGAACTAGTAATACGGTACTAATTTTTAATGATTTATTAGTTTCGTAGCATGTACATATATTTAAAACTTAATAATACTCGATTTTTATTTAAAACTGTGATTTTAATGTTATCATCCAAGTTTGATTATCAATAAAGATAATAATGCAGAAAAAAAAAATTGTAATTTTTCAGTAATAAGATATTATAGCATTAAAAGTATGCATATTTATTTATACAGCATTTATATAATAAAAAATTACAAATTTAATAATGTATTATCGAAATATTTATGTTAATAATCATAAATTTTTATTAATTATTTAATTATCGATAATGTCACCGTTCTTCAATTATTTCTCAGGCCAGTTACGAAAATTTATCTAGAGCCGAGGGTCTTTAATAATATCTCGTGACCAAATATTTTAGTATGGAACCTAAATAATTTAGATCGAATTTGGGTATAATTATAATTAATATATAATTTAGGTCGCGGACTATGTACACGGTGTATAATTAATAATTTAGGCCACGGACTAAGCGCACGGACTAAGTGTAAACGTAATCATAGGCTGGTATTCATAGTTAATTTTTATATTTAAGGCTAGTCTTAAGCCAGTCATAAGTCAATCAGAGGGCCGTATTAGCAACTTAAGACATTATTTAAGTCGGTCTTAAAATAAGAACCGACTGTGGAATACCGGCCATAATGATTTAAAACTGCTCAATTATATGTAGGTTAAATGGCTGATTTATCTATGAGTCACGCATCGATAGTTATAGTAATTGCATGTGACAATTCATGGATAGATAACCGTTTAACTGTATAATCTATAATTATTTTAAACTTTTAAATTTCAAAAATTATTGCTCGGAATGGCAAATAGGCTTTTAACTTATTCTTTTTTCCAGAAGTTTCTTGTTGTGTTATTTTGATTGGCGAATTTCGAGATACTTTGTACAAAAATTAGCTTTTAAGATTTAATATTAATTAATAATGTAATTTTTAAATCTAATATCTTATTTTATCATCATATTAACAAAAAAATGTCTCGAATAAAAAAGTAATGAATGATTAATTTCTAATTGTAAGTAATAGTAATGCGTGACGTCACTTTTAAATTTAAACTCAATCGAAACAGCCGTGTTGAGATCCGATAATCTCGATCTGGCGCAATTCGCCGTTTACTCGCGTAAACAAAGTCAGTGTCTTGCGCCATGCTTAGCGCCGAGACACTACCGTGTCTCCAGATTATTAATAATAATTAACGATAACAATTATCTTTTAAAGAAAAATAACGATAACGTATAATTATAAAGTAATATTCTCAATCCTGATTGTAATAATATCACTTTAATTAAAAGATTTTAATCTGAAGAATAAAGAATTCTTTCATCTCATAATTTTTTCTCATTATTTTTTTTGTACGTCTGTTTGTTATTATAAAGTTAGAAAAAGATTATAACAAATTATACAAAAGGATTGTAATAGAGATATTGCATAATAAGATGAGAGGAAACATGAATAATGAGAAATAGAACAAAGATCAGGATGAAGATAAAAGAAAGTTAATAAGCAGTCAAATTAGCAGTCAGGAATACAATGAGGCTAAGAATAATGATATACACGATAATACATATTTATTGGTGCATATTATAAAACGCGTTGATTGAAATAAATAGTGTGGATTTGGAGATAAATGAATTTTTCTAATTTAATAACGTAACAAAAATTAATATTTTTAATGAAATATAAATTAAAAGAAATATGCTAAAATTTATAAAATCTATGATAACAACATATATTAAGGTCAAAATCATCGGAGCTATCTCCCCTATTCAGCTATTAATCAAATTTATATTCACAAAGAAATAAATACGGTTACAAAGCAATTTAAGTATTTACATCTAAAACGAATTAATTATTGAATTAATTATTGGTACGAATTAATTACTAAAAATAACAACAATGATGATAACGTGGTCCAAGAAAGAAGGCTGTAAATAAAAATCTTTATTTTTAATCAAAATTTTAAACAGTTTGAATTTTATTTATGTATTTTAAATTCTTTTTTTAATTTGAAGATTTCACAATGTGAGAATTTTTATCGTTATTATCATATTGTGCAACATGTAAATATTTTTGTTGATTGTCACAATGTGTTTTACTGCAATATACATCATCAAATACAAAAATTAGAGTGGTAAGTATTGATACACCAGCAAAAATAATCCACATAATCAACTCTAAAGTAACCTGCGAAAAAAAATATAACAAATTTTAAATGAATTGAAAAATATACACAAATATATACAAATAATAGATAGAAATATCGAAAAAATTTTTTAAAATTTAAAAAATGAATATGTTGAATATTTAATCCTTTTAATAATCAAAATATTAAATAATTATTAAATTACCTCAATGACTGCTCTCAAAATTGTTATTATATATGGCCTTTCAGAAATCCATTCCCACATCATAAATGGCAATAACATAAGAAACAATAATAAGTCAAGTGTGTGTATGACAATTATAGAAATAATTTTGTTTAGTTCAAACACAGTCCATATTCTTGTATACATGCTAATATATAGATAAAAATGTATATAAGTTAGTTATATTTTAGATAAAATAAATTCTTAAGATTTAAATTTAATGAATATAAGTTGCATTTATATTTAGATATATTTATATATACGTAAAAAATGTACGGAAAAAAAGGTTGATACATAATTAAATAAATAATTAACAAATTAAAAAAATATTTTACTTACGTGATTATTTATATCTTAATTTTACATTTCTTAAATATTTCTTAAATAAATTATCTTCTATTGTATATTTTTAAGTTCAATGCAATCGTTCTTTTAATTCATATTATATAGATTTGGAATCTAGCCTATACTGTCAATGGATAATCGAAATATTGGCGTAATTATTTTAAAGCATTTTGCAATGTTTCTTTTTTTAAAATAGCATGATTAATTTTTATCTGTTGTATATTTGTAAACGAAAGTATTATTAAATATTATTAAGTGTATTATTGAGTGTATTATCAAATGAAAATTATAACACGTACGATTTATATGGTATACTACAGCTGTCAATTAATAAACTTGTCATTAATGATTAAACCGTGGTGAAAGAAACTCAAGTGCGTTTGTTCTTGAGACAAATTTCGTACGATTCTGCGCAGATTCCAAATTAAATGCGGCCATTTAAACATTTGCCGCAGTAATTTTGAAATGATAATTTGAGAGATCAAAATGAATATGTACTTGCCAAATAAAAATGTAAATATGATCATCAAAAAAAAGAATTCAGAAATATGTATTTTTATCACTTCCTCTCCAAAAAATGTTAATATTAACGTAGGAAAAAAAGTAGCCTTGATCAGAGTAATGCAACTCTATTTTGACGAATCCGGGTCAATCGATTAAATTCTTACAGCTAAAGACCGAACCGTTTGTCAACAGACAGAGATCCTCAAATCAGCCGACAGCAACAGTAGTTGCTAAATCGCGCAAACATTTGCACCATTGTGGAGTGCATGACATTACGCGGCCGGCATCACTCGTGCCCGGAGCTCTTAACGTGAGAGTTGCAGTGACCATAATGGCCACTTTATGCAGCAACGTTTCAATGAGAGTTCAATGAGAGCTTACTGTCAAAACATCGAAGATATGATTCCATCGTCGAAACTAAAATTTCATTGAATGGGTTTTGTGAAAAATCAATTAACTTCCGATCAACGAAGCATTCCTGAAGCAAACGCGCGACGAACCAGCTGCGATTCGTTCACTTTCAATTAAATCGGCGACGAGGGTACGTTAGCTTATTGGATTTTAAAGAAAACAATTTTATTCAAGTATCTAAAAATTTACCTAAATATATAATTCAGATAGATCCGAAAATGTGTGTATGTGTGATTAGATAAAATATTTATTTCATGTAAAAATATTAATATTAAATAAATATTTTAAAAATATTTTTTAAATATTGTGGACTGATTAGTTTAGAAAAACTGTTCGTGTATTTCTTCAGGGTACTGAGCCCTCCATCACGTCAAGGTTCTCGTGAAAGGGAAGATATCATCACAAAAGATGCGAAAAATTAATTAAATTATTAGTTATACAAACTATATTAATTATGAAAATAGGAATCGCTTGTGAAATTGTATTATTTATTGCTTAAGGATATTTATATTAACATTGCTTTTTTATGACTCGTATGTTATCATTCAAAGTATAATCGAAAGTTATACTCAAGCAAAAAAAGAAAACTTTTTTGTTAAACAAAAATAATTATCGTCTATTATCCCTATCCTTAATTATCCCTATTTTCGTAAAATAATAATAAATTCTGTCTTTCTATTGCGTTTTGATTCCAAATAATTGAATCGTACAAAATATCTATTAATTTCGTAATACATGATTGACATCTCAATTGTTTCATGAATAGTTAATCGTGGAAGCTAATAATCGTATACCATAAGTATTCATGAAGTCATGAGTGCCATTGTACAAGTAGCGATAAAGTAGAGCAAAAAAAATTATAACTCAATACCGAGAAATTAAAAAAATTTGTAAATGTATTATTTGAAAGATGTATAAGATGTATCAAAAAGTGTGATGATGATGTTATTGCGCAATCGATCCATAGAATATAATAATCAGAATGCGACGTCAATACTCAAAAACGACCGAAAGAAATACGAGATAGAACGTTTTTTATTGATTAATCAATCTCATTATGCACAAATGCAGCTTTTATGCTTTACAAATGCAAACGTTTCGTATTATCTAGCATTTATCGCGATTACATGATTACATTTCAAAAGGAATGTGGAACGACTATGCATAAACCTCGGTGGCTCTGTATATGAATGACTGCGCGATAACTGTGTGTAAACATGACGTGCCGTCTGACCGACCGCCGCGCGTTGCGTCCGCGTTAAACAAACAAGACCGCGCGCCGATTGTCCAACTGTCAAAATATTTTAATGCATATTACGAAATAAAATAATTTATTCGTTACACATTTTTAATATTCTCTGATGAATAAATTTTATTGCACAGTTTTTGCTTTATTTCTTCGATTTCTTAGATTTATTATGCATACACACAACTCATCGACACTGAAAAAAATTTTAATCATTTTTAATCCAATGAATAATCGTTAATCAATGTCTGACTTAATATAGTTAATTCATTGATATAACAACTGAATTCATTTATATGATATACTTATATGATATATTCTTGCAATGAATTCTAGTAATATATATATATATATATATATATATATATTATATATAGAGTTTTATAACCTAAATCTCATTAGAATTTTCAGTAAATTCAATAATTAAATATTTTATTGTATTTACGTACAGTTTTAGTTCAGTGTATACTCCGTAAATATTTTAATTGTGATATAACATATTAGCGGTTATTAGTTTGTAATAACTTTATATTACACGAAATATTTAATTTTTTAATATAAATTTATGCCGAAACATTCTGCTTTTTACATTCCAAATTAATTTTACTTATTATAGGATACTAATCCAAAATAAAGAATAAAGTCTTATTTAATCGAAAAGTATTAAGCTAAGTTATTTTAACAATAACACTTTTTTTATCAATCAGTCAAATTTCGAAAGGAATATAATTATGTTATTTTAAATAAATAAACAAAAAATTCAATTTTTAATTTTAATCATTTAAACATTTACACGGCGGTAATTTTAAAGTGATAGCTCAAGAGACCAAAATGAGTATTTGCCAAATAAAAACATGTAAAAATGATCATCGAAAAAAGAATTTAAAAATATACATTTTTATCTCTTCTCAAACAAGAGAGCGTTAAAATTAAAGTAAAACTTGTGAAAAATTAATTTTTATTATGGGAAAATTAATTTTTATTAAATTTATTATATTATATATTGTAGGCAAATATAATTAAAAATCTCTAAAATTGTAAATAATATAAAGCTTAATTTGGTTTCACTAAAAAACGTGTGAAAAAAAATGACGAAAAAAATCTAATCTTTTTTTCAAATAAATTTTACTTTAAAAAATTTTGTAATTTTTACTCGGAGTGAGATTTACATAAAAGACTAATTATATAAAAGACTATAATCATATGATAAATATCTTACTTTTTTGTTTTACATCATTTGGATAGACTACAATGGTTCAATTAAAGTTTCGCAAAATGCCTTGCGATAAGGCATATACATGAGTGCAAAAAGTATTCGTATAGAGAAAATATTTTTTAAAAAAACTTTATTTTTAAAAAGTAAATATTATCCAGAAATGGGTTATTGAATTGGTGTCGAATCGATATAAATTCGATGATTTCAATACTAATTTGTCGATTCGACAATGTCGATTTGATTAACGATCATTTCTTGTTAACAATTTATTCATAATTAACAATTTATTCATAATTAACAATTTATTCATAAAGAATAAAATAGATTGTATTTCTTAAAATTATATATATTAAAATGATGTATATTAATTATACAAAATATATCATCTGAAAAATAAGTGAAAATTAAAATTGTATTGTTTGATTGCTCAAAAAGTATTCAGTACAAAAATTTAGTTTCTAAAATCAGGAATACATGCGAAACTCATTTATGTTTATGTTAGAACAGAATGTATTCATTGTATAAAATTACTAATTAATGTTTATTTTTTTACAAATAAGACTTTTTTTATAACAAATTTCCTTGTACGAACATTTTTTACTCTCACTATATAACTCGGATAAATATATTAATAAAATCTAGGGATGCACCGGATCGTAAAATTATTGGATACCGGATATCGGATATCCGGTATCCGATCGGAAAAAATGCTGGATAATATCGGATACTGGATGCTAATAAAATCTTTTAAAAAGTTTGTACGTAACTATTAAAGATGTATAAAATATATACGTATATGTAAATGTATACTCTAAAATTTATCGGAATGATATAATTTTTCCCAAAAAAATTTCTTTCTTTTCTGAATATTTTATATCAGGATCATCCTTTAATTGATCTTTTTGAGCAAGTTCATACAACCTTTATTCTTTTTATTATAATTAAATATAAAATATTTATTTGATAATTTTTAAGTTATCATAAAAAAGATAAATAAGAAAATGTTATCAAATTTATACATTTTATTTTATTTATTTAATAGATAGCAATTACATTTAGTACGTAAATCTATTGACGATTTTGTTTAGAACATACGAATTAATTTAGAAACGTAAGTCAGAATATTATTATCTAAAATTAAAATATTAATTTGTATAATACTTTGTATAATACTTTTTGGTATCGTGCATAAAGCATAAGATAATGCATAAAAGCAAAATAGTACTTATAAAATTTATAATTTCAAATACTTATGCAATCTAACTCCTCTAATGATGTGCAACAAATTATCATTACATTTATGATGCAATTTTTTTAAATGCAATTATTTAAGCATAATCGATAATACAAAAACTCAACAGTACCTGTATGAAATTATAGAGTTATAGATTTTTTAAATATTTCATTCATTTAATGAAACAAATTTTTTTTTGCAAATATAAAATTTGATTGTAAAAATTTGAATAGATCTAATAGATTTATAAAAATAATTTTAACAAATCTAAAAGAGTAAAATTTCTTGTTATTTAAATATAAGTACTAAATTAAATATAATTAGTTTAGCTTCTGTAGAATGAAGAATACATGTTCACGTTATTCTTATTATGATAAAATCAATTGGTCACTCGATGATGATAGCAAGGTTGATGTGTCGTATGCCTGTGATGTCTATGTAAAACATTCCTTGCGTGCTTGCGTCTTTCTCTAGCAGCTACTTGCTGTCTATGGACGAAAAGCGGTCTAAAAACCTTAGAATCTTGTGCCTGCATATCTTCCGCCTCACTAGTAACCTTCTTTTCGACCTTGTCCTCGGATCCCGTACGAATAGATCTCCTTATTCTAACATTTTCATTTCTTGAGTCTAATTTAGCAGCTTGATGACTTATGCTTGACAATGGTACTCTTTCTATAAAGCCATTAGTCTCCATTTTATTCTTTGGTATTCCATAAGCTTCCACCTATAAAAAAAACTTTCATTGTATACGTTTACAATTATTATATACATATGAGATATATTGTTTTATAATTTTTGTAAACATATCTTATTCTATGGTTTAAATCAATAATGTAATATAATATAATATAATATTGCAACTATTGTTGTAGTATAATATGATAAGTTATAATTGTAGAAATTATTAATTTAAATTTTTTAATCATTGTAATTTAATAAACTTAATATAATTTTTTAATATAATGTGTATCTTAATATTATCTTATATAAATTTATATATTATAATATCCAAGTTCTGATATAATGTTAAAATAAAATTAAAAAAAAATTCAAGTCATGAATTTAGAAACATATTAACTGATTAAACAGAATGTTTACCAATCGACCACTTTTTAAGATGTCATCTCTTATGCGATCTTCTCCAAGCTGCAATCTCTCAATAATACCGTTATCTTGTAAATGTTTTTTCGGTAAACCATATGCGTGAATGCCTGGTTTATCCTCTTCATTAGAATCCAAATGGATCCTTCGTACTTTACCGTCTAATCCAATTTGATTGTAGATTTGCACTCGCTTGATGTCTCTTTCATCATCCAAGGATTTGTCCGATTCTGTGTAATCTGGATGATTGATTGATCGATCGGAATTTAATACGCTTGTGTGCTGGTGACTTCTTGCACTGCTTAAGCTTAGCGAGATGGTCACTAAAAAGAGCTGAAAAATAGATTAATAAACAATTAATAAAAAGAGCTGAAAAATAGAATATAAACAATAACATAAGGTAATAATCGTTTATTTGCAAAGTAATATATCAATGAAACAACCAGGAGCAAACAAATAAGATATTTAAATAAGTAGATCCTTTTTATTAACCATTTAATAAAATAGCAAATATAATGTAATATAAATACCTAGGTTTCGGCTCACAGAATCTTTATCAGTTGTAATAACATGAAAATTAAAACTTACAATCTTAAATCTTACATCTAACTATAAAATGACAATGAGAGACAAATCGGTAACTAGATAGAATTTTCTTTCCGCATGTAATGTAGTGATTAAAGCAGGTACATGCCATGTCCAACAATAAAATATAAATGCGTTATTTTTTTTTTATAACCGAAACGATATAGTTACATTTTTTTTGATAACGATAACGAAATTTATAGTTTTATCGTTACTTTGCATACGATTGGACATGGCTCGATTGGACAAGCTACTCATAATGCTTGAGATTCTTAAGCATCCGTCTGCTGTGATTGTTGATATTTAAAAAATAAGAAAAGAAATGAAAAGTTACTTTTTCAAGCAACATAACTGTAACGAGTTATTTTTAAAAATCGGTAATTTGTTACTTTTTCTACTCAGTTACGAGTAACTATCACTTGTTACTTTTAAAAAGTAACTTTCCATTCTCTAATTTTTAGTGACTTAAATTTAACTGTCTGGACAATCTCACAATATTGACCTTACAATTTACATTGGACTTAACTTAATTTTCGCTATCAAATTTATTATTGGACTTTACATTTTGATGCTAACTCATATTTTATTGTTGGACATGGTGTATGCCTGCATCTCTAATTACTACATCATATGCGGAAAGAACCAACTTGCCTCTCATTTATTGTTAAATGTAAGATTTAAGATTATAAGTTTTAATTTTTTTATTATAACCGATGAAGACTCTGTGAGCCGAAAATTTATATTATATTATATTTGCTATTTTCTAAAATGTTATAAAGGATTTGCTTATTTAAATATCTTATTTGCTGGTCTCTTAATAATTTTGAATTATTAAAATAGATTAATATTTACATATTTTGCTTTTAACTTACTTTAACTAATTTTGCTTTATTTGTGAAGATGTTAATTTTTATATTATTTCTATTTTCAAATGCAGATTATCAATAAAAATAGTTTCTTATTCTTATTTACGAAAAGTAAGAGAATAAAAAATTAAGAGTGTAGATAAAAAGTATTGATATTACTTAATAAATGTGTACGTTTATTAAGTATAAAAAGATATATCTACATTAAATTAAAAAAATCTTTTTAAATTCTCTCGAAGTTGACATAGTTTTTATTACATGACGGAACATATAAATGTTATCTTCTGCGGTTTGACACGATAACTTTAATCATATCTTAATAAAAAATAAAATGAAAGATGACATATTTCCTTAAGCGAATATATACTTTAATGTCATTTAGACAATCGAAATAAAAAAATGTCATGACTTCTGCAAGTTTATGGAAAATCAATCTTGATTCAATAATAATTTTCCTGTCTATTTTATGTCTTAGTATCTACTAATGAAGATAATAAAAGGTATTTCATTAATTGTTACGATTTCCATTTTGAATGATTGAAGACATTTTGCAATATAACGTTTTCTCATCATCATGAATAAAAAGAAATAAAAAAACTTCATGCGCAAATAAACAAGAAATTAAAATTAAACTTTAATTTAAAAAATTAAAACTTAATTTAAAATGTATGATTAATAAAAGCAGTTAAAATAAAAAAGAAGCATTCGGAAGATCATGAAATTAATGTTATTTTTTATTTTATTATTACATTATTATTTTATTATTTTATTATTACATATTTATTATTTTATCTAATTATTTAATTAAATCAATTATTATAATTAGACAAATCTGTTATATTTTTGAAATATAGCATTATAGTCATATTTTTAAATAATAATTTTTAAATATAATAATATTTTTTAAAGAATTATATAAAACTAATTATTAACTTTATATATTTTATTTATATTTTAATATTATTATATTTTTATTATTACATCTTTAATATAGATTTTATCATTTTAACATAATTTGTATTCAATTAAATTAATGTGATAAAAAAGGAAACAACAATAAGTTCAATCTGATATATTTAAAACTGTAAAATATTCTGAATATAATATCCAATCAAAAAAAATTTTTTTTAATATTGAAGAAAAGCTAGAATTTCAAAAATTAGATTAATTATTCGATAAATTATATCATTTCTGATTCTTACCGTCAATATGAATCTCATTGTACAGTGATATTTCCTTTCTTCCTATCGCGAATGTCTTGATTGCGGCTCGCTCTCCAGTTCTTGCTCGGACTCTTAGGCAGCGTTTGAGGGGAAAGATTGACCGCGCTACGGTTATATACCTAAACCGGCTGCGATCTCGAAGAACGCAATTAAGTTAGTTTCACACAGGAGTCTGTGATATGCAGATTCGTTGTAAAGCAAGAGCTGTCTTGTTCCTGGTAAAAATCCTGCCACTGTGAGTCTACAGTGAATCATCTTCGTAAACGAACTGCAAACAGATGAAGAGACTCGAAAATTCATAATGTTTCTTTTGCAACCCAAGATGGGTGAAAGCCCTCGATGGAAAAAAAATTATCAGGGAAAGGGAAAGGGAAGCAAACTTTTGACCATATCTGCGAAATAATAGTTTCAGGATGTTGTGAATTTTATAAGAGTTATACAGATACCGAATTTTTGAATATACCATTATTACTATTATAACTTATTATAACTTATAACTTATAATTTCTTATTATAATTTATTATTTATATTGTGTTATATTTTAAATTGAATTTTTTAGTGGAAAAGTTGTATAAATATGGTAAACAATAAAAAATAATTCTATAATAAAGTAGTACTTATACTATATTAAACTTACGTTCATATAATTTTTGTATTACATGTTAACAATTAGATATTATTGGAAATTGAAGACATTTTTTTAGTTTATTATGAAACTTGATTTTTATGATGATACAGATATCGAAACTACTTCTGACTTTCATGTAAACTAAGGATTAGGCATTTTCTTGTAATCCACGATGAATTCTGCTAGTGTTAAAAGCCTATTCATTGAGCGCTAAACATTTGTACGTACGACTCACACGTGTTGCATATGCAAGCGGTTTTCCCACTCTTCCAGTGACGATGACAGTGTTTCTCATTTAAAAGTAATTCTGATACAAAGAACAAAAATAATAAAATTTATTTTATACTCTTACTATACTATATCGATATATAAATAATATGTTTTATATTTAAATTTTAATTAAAATTATTATTGAATGATTTACGAGGTATACATTTATTATGCTAATTAAGAAATCTAAGGACAAGAAATTAAGACATCACGAAAAATTAGATAACCACCGTCTTACATCGTATGAATGAATAGTTGAAGGAGCGAGTGACTAACTATTCGCCCCGAGGGCATTAACAATGACACATTTACTACAGACTGCAGTAATTTCTACCATATTCCTAGTAAGTATACCAATAATCGATTCACCGATGAGACCTTGACTAATGTTCGCAATTTTATGTCATCTAATATTAGGAACTGTTCCTATGTTACAAACATTACATTTTTCTCCAATATTATTTAATATTAATATAAATGAGCCATTAAAGAAATATTGATAATATGTAATATGTAAATAATAAAATTCTTAATACAGTTGCTACAATTAAATATAGATATTATACAATTAAATATAGATATTATTTTAATAAGAAATATATAATAATTTTTATAATAGTGAAACTTAATAACAATTTGGTATTATCATGAAGCAATGCTTTATTTATTGTAAAATTAGTTGCAATGATAATCAATCGTAAAAAACATCGTTTAAGGAATTAAATATTTTTTTAAGCAATCGTTTCAAAATAATCTATATTACTACTTTCTTTAGTTCTTTAGTTAATAAGATTCAAATATAATTAATTATCCTATTTTTTAAATATATATAGGTACTTTCGAAAGAAGCATCGGTTTTGTTTGTTTTTCTCATAAAAACAATAGAAAGATATTAATTTGCATCCACGAATTTATATATTTTTTAAAACGGCACGTATTTTTTTTACACAGACTTTATGTTCCACTTTAGAATATATGTATTTGATACGTTTCATTTATGTCATCGTCAGACCCTCTGGCAAACGATCTCTAATATGCAGATATATATCTCGAGATACGATCTAGTAAATGTTAAATTAATTCCAAAGCTTCCTTTTTTAGCAGTTTAAATTCGCAACCATTTAATATATACACACTTTCTATTTTGAAGAATCCATGTAAGGTGAGAAAACGTGTTTTATTAAATTAAAGACGAGGAATAATTCTTCAAGTCTGTCAGGTTTAAATCTGATTGTGACCCATAACTGAGTTGCATGTTAAATAAAAATAATAACAGACTAGAATAATTATGCGATTGCTCATTTAAATATTATATTATATAGCATAAAGATATGGAAGAAAGAACGGGATTAAAGAACAAGGACAAAGTAGAATTAGGTATTGTAAAGTATAATTTATCTTAATTAATTAATTTTTTATTTTCTATTTGATAATTGCTTAGTTACAATTATCGATATTTTATTAATAAATATTTATTAACTCAAATATTAGTCTAATTCATTTTATTATTTAAACTTTATAGACTTGTTATAGACACTTAAAGTCGAGTTAAAAATATAAAAATCGCAATAAATAATAAATTTAATAAATTGTATTTTTACATAGTTTAAATTAACGTATGTAATTTAACTTGACAATTATGAAAGATAATTATTTACGCTTGATAAATTATTTTAATAGTATATAGGATAATAAGAATATTCACTACCGTTAAAATACTAATAATAATCATTGAAATTATCAGAGTCTATATCGATAATTTTGTCTCGGATAAGAAGTGTAAGAATTGTATCTTTGATAAGCCGGATTTCTATAAGATCTCTGCTGCACCTCTTGTCGGTATTTGAAGAACGGTCTAAAAACAATATTTGCGGCAACTTCCATATCGTGTGGATCTTTGGGATAATTAATGTCCGCATCCGAAGTCCAAAAGAGTGGTGTAATATCGACACGAGACATTTTGACAGGCAACGAATTTTCGGAATTAATGTCATTCATGTACTTGATCTGTTTTGTATTCGACTTATACAGAGAAGGTGATACTCCCATCTATGATGAAGAAACATCTTTAAATCTTCCTCTAAATATATTCATCTTTATATCTTTAAACATAAAGTTTGTAACTAATTTTAATTTAATTAGATATAATTGTATTGATGATAATGATTATAATTTATTGCAATTTTGAAATATAATCTATAAAATATAGATATACTAATATTTTTATAATTTAATTTTAGATTTAATTTTTTCTGCAGCATTATTTTATAACATCTAACATATATACATATAACAGCATATAAATTTAATCATAATAATTGAAGTAATTTTCTTTGAAGTAAGTTTCTTTATAATTACATTTTAAGCATTTGTCTATCAAATTTCATAGTTCCTAAAGTAAAGAACTTAAAGAAATTATCTTAAATATTGTGAGAAAAATGGATTTACCTCCGAAGAGGATAGATCAAGTCGCCAATTATTAGGATCCACGTTCCTTTCATCGACGTAATTTTGAATATTCTGTTGAACTTCATCATGGCTGTTTTCTAATTGAGTTTTTAAAATTTCATCTTGCATTGGTACTGCCGAGATTGGCACGTCAACTTTATCATCAGAAATTTTTGCAGGTTCGAGAAACGCGATGATTGGTATCGATATTGTGAGTGGTGGATATTCCGACGCCATTATTTCCTGGCTCGGGTTTGACATAAGATATGGAATTTCTTGAGATATGTTATCGATAAAGAACGGCTTCCGCGTACTTTTAAATGTCTCGGTTGATGCTTCGTATAAATCGTCGTACTGTGATGCATAAGACGAAAGATCTTTACTTTCCTAGAAGATCATATAACATTACGTCAATTCATCACATGTTCTTTGATGATTTCTTTATAGATTACATCGGCAGTTAATATACATCATGACAAGTGTCGCTCATTTATTACAGTTCCCAGGTAATACGCATGTTTAAGATGATCTTTATGGCCAGTATTCGTAATCTGTTTTTATTTCAACCCTGTCTTGTAGTAAGATGCTAATAGTTTTGAATGATTTATGATATCTTAAGACGATCTTATATATAAAAATGGAATATCAGCCTACGACATCTTAAACATGCATGTTATCGGAATATACGTATACTTAAAAAAATATATGTTATACGATAATAAAATATCAATATAGTATTTTTACATATTTTACCGAGTTTATGTATCCATTTTCATCGTTTTCAGTAAAAAATTGAACATCTGTAGGTATTAAATCATCAGTTTTTGCAGTTTCTGTTATATTTTTCCGTACATCCTCTAAATTCGCCACGGGAACGACAAGAATCTGCTCACTTTGTGACACCACCTTAAAAAAATTTGACTTTTAAATAATAATGTAATAAAATATATGAAAAATTTAAATATATGAAAAATTTAAACATATGCTAAATTTTTTTATTTTCCTAAAAATATTATTTATCTCTATACTAAAAATAAATCGGCGTAATATAAAGCAACAATTAATAATTGTAACAACAAAATTACGTAATTCTTTTTAATAACTAATTAGCATTTCCAAACTGCTATTATGTAAATGAATCATAATTATGAATCATACTATGAATTGGTTTATTATGATTAATAAAAGCTGATGATAGCAGTCACACTAATAATTAACGAGTATATCGTTAATAGCAGCAATATTCATTTGTATTTTTAAATACTGTTATTCTTTAATAAGGCAGATGTACAGAAATGTTGGAGCAATATTTATAATTAATTGTATATACATATAAAAATATACAGAATATGAGTAAACCTTAGTAGGTTCAGTGGCGGGCATAACAAGTATTTTCTTCTTTATCACCAAGCCTTCTAAGGATCTATTGCCGACTATATTTTGTACAGCATCTTGCACTACCGGATCCCGCACAACGGCGGCCAACGTATCATTCGTGGTCTGAGGTTCCGTTGGTAACAAATTTGCAACATCTTCATAATCAATAGGTTTCGCATCGGATATGCACACGAATAATACGAAGATCACAAAAAACATGATACTTCCAAGCTATAAAATGCAATGATATCATTTTTAAAAATACGAGCTTAATAAGTTTTGACTTAAATGCAATTAAAAAGCTGTATACTTTAAACAGATTAAAATTTACAATAGAATTTACTTTCTCGAGATTTTAATTTGAGGAATTTATTTATTACAAAAAATATTTAAAATATTAATGTACGTATATATATATATATATACATTGATTTGTCAAAATTAAATATTTCATCATACTATTATCTAAATTAATAATTAATACTAACTCTAAGTTAATAATTAATTTTAATTTTATAAATTATAAAATATAATATAAAAGTATAAATTACGTTCAATTAATTATATACTTTTTATATTTCATATTTCTTATTAACTTTATAAATATAAATAATCTTTCCAAATAAAAAATTTGTATAGATTACACATCTATGACACAAAATTTAGCGTATATTCTTCGTACATTTATATATGATGTGTTAATTGCTATATAAAAAGTGGAATTTTCAAGTGAATCTAAAAAATTAATATTAAATATTGATGTGAAATTGATATTAAATACGTACCAATGAGTCGTCTCGATAATAAAACTGCAAAATAATCTTCCTGTAGTTTCAACGAGACTGCTTCGCCAAAGATTTTCCAGCTCTGTCAAGATATAACGGATCATACTGGTTTTATACGACATGCTGAAAGAATTATCGTTTCTCTGTTAATAAACGTGAGTATCAACCTTGCGGTAAACTTCGTAGCACGGATGCTGCATCATGAAGATCATATAGACAAACATAATTGTCAATCATATAGCAATTAATTCAAATGAGTTATAATTTTGTATTTTTCATATTTTTTCGTGTTGTATAAAATATTGATTTTTCTATTTTGATTAATATACATGTGCTAGTATTTTATTTTTTATATTTCAATAACTTTAATAAAAAATTAAAATTGTAGAAAATTGTCAAAATTGTTTGTTTTGTATTCATTATATTTATCTTTAGTTTTAAATATAATTTCTTACATTCCATAAATTTATGAAACGCTTATGAAATAATACGTACAAGAACATTTGAATATTACAACAACTACTGTTTGATCAACGAAAAAATATTGTATTTATGATTAGCGAACTCTTAACGATATCGATAGTGTTTAACAAGTAATTTAGCAATGAATCCTGAGTAGCAAGCTATAAAAGACTTGCTTCAACTTTCTGAATCGTTAGTCAGCAATTAAAAATTGTACTCTTTGTACCAGAAAATCCGTGATTCAAATGGAACGCTTGAACGTTATTGTCTTCAATTTCTATTCTCTCGCGATCTTGGCGGAATCAACATCCACTGGATCGTCAGCAATGATTGAAACTTCGTGGGACAATGTACACGACGTAAGAGATATTAAAAAAAATCACGTAGCTCTGAAGCAGAATGTATAGAATAATACTAAATATCGTTTGATTAAAAATCCCGTTAAGAACTTTACCCAGATTGAAGAACACGCGAAGGATTCATTATATTTGAATAACACATCAAATGCATTCACAATTTCAACTGGTGACTTTTCAAGCAGTCATATTAAAGATATGCAACACAATGAGGATAAAGAAAATGATGCAGATCGTAAAGAAGAACCATCTGAAGATTTGTCGTCGCATGATATCTTATTGGATCCTAGTTTATTACCAGCTCGTCTAAGTCGTCAAACTGAAAAAGGTGACGCAGATTATTCAAACTTCGCATCGATCTCCAGTAATGTTAAATTTAACAACTATGACGATAGTGTTCTTCCGTCGAAATTGAATTACGAGAGTGATCTCAGTGTGGCTGAAGATAGATATCCATCTACATATCCGTATTATCGAAAAGAATTTTCGAATCAAAGATCGATTCGAGCGAACAATAGAAGGGAACGTTATCGTAATTACTGGAGATATCCTGTATTTTCGGGAAAATAAATGGAAGTTTCTAAGTTTTTTCTTTTTCTTCTCATTGAAAGGAAATTAAATTTGCATAGCTATGTAAGTAAAAAATAATAATGACAAATATTCCTGATAGAGAAAACAGAAAAATATATATTAATAATAAAAGTAAAAAAATAATCTTATAAATTTATAATTAAAATAATAAAATCTAAAATGTTTCTTGAGAAGAAAGAAATTACTCCTAAAACAATTTTTCCAAAGTTTTCTAATTAGAATAACTTTTTTGTCAATAAAAGTTGATGCTTAAATAATTAAATTGAGCTGGCGCTTTTTTTTAAAGTTTCATATTTTAAAATAAAGTCTCAGAATATTTTTAGAATGAAATTAAATAATAAATTTTTTTTTTATTATTTTATGAATTTCTTTTCTCAATTTTATATTTTATTATTTTAATAAACATTCTCTTCTATATTATATTTAGTTTATATTACAAGAAACAATTATAATTATGTTAAAAAATAAAAATGTATCTATTATATTAATTTATTATGTTATGTATTTGAGAATGATGATAGGAATAAGAAGTAAAATGAACATATAATTAATATTCTACTATTTATTTATTTATAAAATGCCATACACATATTTATTTCATTACGTATGTAACATTTATTCTCAAAGAAATCGTATCATAAATATACTTTCATTGTACATTCGAATATCCATTCGAGTGTATTAAGTAATATTATTAATTTATTTGCTTGCATAAGGCAACTTTGGTCGATAGCTTTTAATTATTAATGTTATTTTTAACTAATAATCGACTTATGATTATAAAAGAAAACGCTAATTATTGGATTGTCCGGAAAGTTCGTGCCGACTAACTTATATAATTTAATAAATGTATACTAAAATTTAAATCTTCTGCGTTTCAATTTTCCTTCAAAATCGGCACGAACTTTCCGGACAACCCAATACATTAGAAATTATAAAGTAGTACATACCGCTTCCTCTAATTCTTTTGTTTATTATTTTAATCAGCTCACTCTCTTGTATGTTTAATTTTAATCCGACTTAAATCTATAGGATTTTTATAAGATCATATATGATCGTAAAATAGCTATATGCTTTCTTGATTTTTTGCTCTTATTATTCCGTTTGTTGTAAAAAGAAAAACCTTTCTGAATCGATAAGATCAGTTCACACCCGTTAATTTATACCGTTAATCTTCATAACGTCGAAATAACGTCCACAATCTTTTAGCGTAATTATACTAACAAGTTCAATGCTCTTCGCTGCTGTTTTAAAGTTTACTCATTTTTTAAAAAAAATTTCCTTTCCGTTATCAATTCTCTATATTCTTTTATACTTCACATATTTTTTTATCTCGGCGGTAAGCTTCGTCGACAAAGAAACAGTTTTATTTGCGCCCGAAATTTTCATATTGGAGCGAGTCTTCATATTGGAGCTTCGCTGTTTATAAATTTGAGTTTTTATTCTTGTGCTTACACGACACACCTCTAAATATCCGCGAGCAGCAAGCTTTATCTTATACAGCCCTGGCAAACTACAAATATCAGTTTTGTTTAAAAAAGATTCGTATCACACCTTGCTATTTTTCAAAATAGATGTTCGTATTTTATTTAATAGAATCATTTTAATGTGAAACCATCTTAGCTTCTCTATAATTTATCCATCTTTCTTTGGGCTTTGCGTATCTTTATTTAAATTTCATTTTTTGAAGTTTTTTTTCTTGCTTGATCTTCTTTCAATCCTTCTTTAAAAGTCTTTAAAGAATTTCTTTAAAAATCTTTAGACCTTTTAAGACTTTATAAGTTTCCAAGTATCTCGAATGTATTATCCTCCCAAAATAATACCAAAATGAGATAAGTTGCAATTGTTGAAATCTCTAAATCAGTTTTTGTTTCTTTCGCTTATATTCGCCTACCTCTACCTCGGACAGCATCCCTGGCACGTTGTCGATACGCGACCTGTTGCCGATACACAAAGAGAGGACGAAGAACATTGGTACCAGCTGCAATCTCAAGATCATCATCATTTTCTTCTTCTACACTGCGTTTTTCAATATTGGGGGTTGCGATATTCGCAACTTTAAAATCATCATTTAATGCGTACATCGATTCCTTGTTTATTAAAGCTTGAGGATCGTCTAGTTCTTGAACAAAAACCGGCACAACAAGTATGGGAGAATCATACATGCTCATCATTCTAAGAGGTGATGCGTAAGAACAAGCGATGAACAGCAATGCGAAGAATGTGACAATCATCTAAAGAAGAAAAAAGAATTGTGTCTATATCCATAACATCGACAGATATCTAAAGATTTGTGGATCAACAGTTCATATTGGAAAAATATCTCAAATTTCAAATAAAACGTACGTATTTTTAAAAAATTCTTAGTAGATGTTCTTTACATATTCCCAGTATATGTATGTATGTATATATATATATATATATATATATATTTGTTAAAATAAAACGGGTTTGCTTCTAATAATTTTTATACATAATTCAAATAAGTTTCGGAATGAATTAAATCATTTTTTATTTTAATAAAAAAATTTATTTTCAAAAATTTTTTTCATAAATCATAGGAAAGACATTAGATTTATAATAGAAACAAAAACTATATACATATATTTATGAGAAATGATCTGTTTAAATTTGAGAAAAAAATATATTTACCATCCTGTACTTGAAAGTATTGAATTATATTTAGCAAGAAAAATAATAATCGCTTTCACTCAAAATTAGGTTACTCAAAAGAGGAAGTAACACGTTTCAATGCAAAGCATTTATTTAAAAGTACAATAGCACGTCGACACTCTCTCACAAGTTTATGGTGGCCGGGATCGGGCATTCAGTATTTATATGAAACAATGACGTCAAACCAGAGCACGCTAATTATATAATGATGTTCTACGACAGGTGATAACTGACCTGGTAAATCAACTAGACATGACACATCGATGATCTATCCTGGGTCCTACTACGATGCTCCTTGTTTTGCTGGCCTTGAAGGTGTTAACTTTGCTACAAGGAAACCCCATCAATGCTTGTCTATTTACGCATAAAATATTGATAATTTAGTATGTCAATTCGCGCATGTATTTAGAATTACTCAAAATTATCGCGCAAATATACGCTTATTGAAACAAAGCGACAGAATCATTTTGACGTTATTTTGCTGATATGTTCTAAAATATGGCTTTTTATTATCTAGATTTAGTATCTTGCTTGTGTCCACGATGTATTTCCTGATTCATAAAGTATTTTATTTAGATAAATTTATATCATTTTTCTTTATATTTTTTATTATAACATTATTGTATTTTTTAACTTTATTAAAATTAAGAACAAATTTAGAAAACTATATTTTATTTTTAGCTAATATTTTTTTTATAACGAAAAAGTAATAATTATTCAAAATAATTATAGAACAGTCGGTATATATACAGGATTGCTTCTATATCAAAAGCGTAATATTGAAATAACCACACATATATTTTATTATCGTAATATATTGTCAATTATTGCAAATTTAATCGAAATAAAAATAAATTTCACATAATTTCTTCTATTTTTAATTCGTTATACAGGTCATATTCTTGCGAAATATTTCATTATCCAAGATGCAGTGGTTAGATTCTCACATGATGCATGACATAAGAGAGAGAGCTATCTTTAAAGCCACATTATACATTGTTACATCACAACGCATATGAAAATTTAATCTTGTTCTAATCAATATTGAATAATAATTCGTTTAAAATACGTTCTCTTCTTATTAATGCAATAAAAAAAAAGTTTAAATTTTGGTCCCTCGATAAAATAACGATGTAAATCTTTGTTTAATTTATTCATTTTCAGCATTTATTCTATTTTGTGATAAAGTATATTTATATATGAATTAATTAATATAAAACAAATGGAGAATGTGATGAACTTATATTAAATTTCATGAATGTATTGTTGCTTAATTTTTATTTTCATTCTTTTATTCTTAATTAAAAATTCTTACTTTTTACAGTTTAAAATTACTAAAAATTAGGAAAGGACAAAAATCGCGAGTCATTCATCCTTAAATATAATCCAGGACTCGAGAACTCGCGAAAGCGAATGTATGTACATCGTATTTCTGTAGCAAATAGTCTGATTTATTTATTTTTCTTTATTAAGTATTTTTATTATACTAAACAGATTCTCGTGTCTAGCATGATTTCCTTTAAAATGTGACAAGGCACATAACGGATAATTATTCTATGGAAGGACGGTTTCTGTTTTTTTTTCTTTCAATTTAGATGGTAGACTCAGCTTCCTCGTGCACAGATTCGCCGCTTTCGGTAGTTTCGCTTTTTGATCTGAAAGAAATTATCAGATAAGGATTTCTACGGGCTTTAGCTGGATATGAAAGACTAAATACGGAAGAGAAACGAATGTAAAATAATTTACGCTAGGTGATAATTGTACAATCTCAGGATTGTATGATTCGCATCGCTTATGAACATATGTGTATAAGACATGTCAGAGTCTGTACGATTTAAGAATTTCAAAATCTAGATTGCAAGGTAGGATTATGAATCAAGCCGTTTATTTCGAAAAAAGTGTAATTTAAATTCTGCAATATCAAGAATTAACGAAGATTACATCATTGCTTTTATGCAATTTTAATATCTATATTATGTTTATATAATTTTCGAAATAAACGATCCAATCAACTCTGAGATAGAGAAAGATATCAATAACTGATGTACTATTACCATCTATCAGTAATTTACATAATAAAAATAGATTCGTGACTAATTCAAAGACTAACACTCAAAATATTCATTTAATTATATTGATATTAGTACAGCTGTTATTGTTGCCAAGAAACTAATCTAATTGGAAAATAATATGCGTACCAAGAGTCAATTTCCAACATTCCTTAAAAATCAAAATCGAATGTTATTTACAAATAAAACATAAATGCAGACAGATCCAAAACATTTTGATTTTTATTAAGATTTTATGGAACTCCTGGTAGACACTGAATTTTTTTGATAAATCATCGGATGTTATGGGTATTAAAACAAATCATACTAAACAAAATGTTTCTATCCAATTTAACAATAATAAACACGCTAATCCTAATTAAATCTATGTTTTTCTGAGCATATAAACAAAAAAAGTATATCAGGTTAAACAATTTGAAATGTCTTTGTCGTGATTGTCTGGGATCTACTACATTTGCATCATAATTCGTAAGAAAACATCTGTATTACCTGAATCCATAGTACATGAATCCGGACTCTCCGCAGAAATGTATTTTGAAAATAAATTCGCGGTGAAAAATACATAATTGTAAGAAATATGTGTCTTAAATTCATGTATAAAATCTATAGTGTGAAACATTCTACTCTCACAATGCTACTTCCAGTTGTGTAAAATATCTGCCAATCACTGCCTCTACGATAAGAGCATTCTCGCAGGAGGGAATCATTTCGAACGAATTGGCTTGACATATTGCGAGAGCATTGATCTTGCCGTTTCGTTACTTCTGTATAAATAATTTTATTGTATGCAAATCTTCATGTGTCATCCAGTGTCTATCCGTGTAATTTATTTGTGTAAATGAAATTTCGATGAAGGAGAGGAACGACTACAGCGATTTAACGTTGTTCATCGTTAAAATCCAATTAACTATTTATGAATAGATAATATCTAATCTGATATCCAATATTAGAATATGCTAAATAACGCTCATTCGTAACGAATAAATATTAGAGAACAGGCTTTCTGTAAACAAAAAAATATTCCTAGAAAAAAATATAAATATATTGCACTGTTCAAGAAATTGGTGAGATCATATTTATAAAAAATATAGTGCTTAATAAAATTTCAAATAATTTGTAAAATTTTATTCATAATTTATGCAGCAAATTAAGACAATTTCTTATTCCTCGCTTCGTTCCTCTCTTCATTTCTATTCTCTTTTTCTTTTTTTTACTCAATTCTTCCTTTCACACATGTTTCCAATTTCAGTTTCTCTTCTTTTACTATGCATTCAGTTTTCTATACATTAAAATACCATTCGACATTATAGCTCTACAACGATACATTGTAAATGTAATTAACTACTTCGAGTTGTGCAGGATGCAGAATGGGTTAGGGACAGATATTACCCTTACCGACGCTGTGCGATTAATCGATTGTTTTTAAAAATCTTCTTTAAATTTTTTTCAATATTTTATATATATTATATATTTTAAATATATATATATATATATATATATATATATATATATAT
>NW_012130066.1:4461503-4465523 GCF_000143395.1 Atta cephalotes
ATATATATATATATATATATATATATATATATATATATATATACACACACACACATATACGCAGTCTAAATTTTCACGAATGACTGATATAAGACAGTAGAATCTACTCCAATCAACAATTAAAAACATTTATCTATGGAACTATAATAAAATTGTTTAACAAGTTCTTTCTACGCCTATCACTAATATACCCATTTAACGCTACTAAAGAAATTGAATAGATTATTTCCAGATCATTGAATCCATATTTTCATTAAAAAAATTAAGATCATAAATTTATAAGCTTCTCCAGTATTGTAATACATAAACCGTATTTATTCTTGAGGCTTCCACGGGTGCTTTCTATATAAAGATTATGCGTTTCGCGGATATCAGGCTGCTCCTCGCCCTGATGAAGTGAACTGCAAGGTTCACGAAACGTTTCCAAGAATGAATCTGGAACACGGAGAAAACCCGCGAAACGCATAATCTTTATACATAAACCGTATTATTTGAAAATATGAATTTAAATTATAAAATAAATTATATGAAGCTGATTTGGAAATAAGTCTTTCATTCTAGCTTTTTATTCAAAGCTAAAATGATTTTGATAAAATATTAACATCAAGTTTAATTCGTTTAGAAATATCGATTAGAATAGTCGAAAATCACAGAAATATAATGTCTCCTTTTTTTTTGCTTATTTATCATCATATTAACTAAATCATAAAAGAAGGAAAAGATCGAATTTAATTTAAATTAAAAAATGTTCTATTTATAGGAAATGATAAAATCAAAGTTAGATGATGAAATTGTTTTTTCATTTAATTCAGCTTTATATATCCATGATTTTCACTCTGTGTGTTTATGTGTATCATTATACGAACGTATTAATCAATAAAGTGATTGAATGATCAAAATTCACGCAAATCATATTTATAAAGTTATATGATTATATGATATAGTATTGCATAACTAGTTCTTGAGTAAATATTTTACCTACAATAGTAACTTATCTGGGAGTTAACACGTTAACCAATTACTAGATAACTCGTATTTGGCAGTCTGTCGCTGGACGCCTACGAGAATGATCATCACTTGGCTAATCGATCTATGTGCCAACTACGTAGCGTCCGAGGTCGGATTTAATGAACTTCCTCTGCCCCTCCCCTAATGTCAAAGTGTTAACACAATTCTTTATAGGTTATATTTTATCTATAAGAATTGTGTGATAAAATTTACTTCATAATAACGTTTTCACAAGCACATGTACGGAATAAACTATTCTTTTTTGATAGCAAAAATGTAATAAAAGAATTGTGAAATGAACATATATTCTAACATTCTAGATATTCATAAAATAAATCACAATATAAAAATACAAATCAAAAATCCATCTTTTTTTCTCCTTCATTCGTATTCATTCTCATTTTTACTCGAATATATAACAATGCAGTCCCAGAATGTACTACCTTGCAGTTTCTAGCATTGTTTTATTTCTTTTCTATTGTTTTTTAATTATTTCTTTTGCTCATTGCTTGTTCTTTCGATAACGGAGACGTTTGCGATATTGCTGGCGATGTGATTTTACTATCGTATGATACAAAATCCTTTGTTTAGTTACTCTCTCGAAGATTTCAGCCAAGATTATTAAAATCTCGCAACAGAATCTTATGTTAAGAGTAACACTTTCTATGATTGCAAGTCATCGAAATGTTATCGATAGTTCGAAAGGTGATGTGTGTATATACGTACGTATGATATCCTTAAATGCGACAGATCTAACTACGCATGTACAGGTAGTAACAGATCGCTATGATACCCCCACCGATCCCAATGCCTAAGCTTATTTTAAGAGGGTTAAATAATGACCTCTTGAATTTCTGCCATTCTTCCATCTCCTTCCGTCGACGTTTCATCTCGCGTATTTGCGTAGCTAGTCGTTCATTTTTTTCCGTTTTGCGCCGACGTACATCCCCTTTCCTGTTTCAAGAGAAAAAAATTCATAATCATAAAGATAAATATTAAATAATTCGCGGTTTGTTACTAAGAATTCGTTACTCACGCGTCTGAATTGGACGGAGAATTGTTTGTTAGAATAGAGTTCTTAGCGTCATTGGAAAGATCTTCGTCAAGTACTATGCCATCATCTGTATGTTGTTCGCATACGTAATTTGAAATAGATGTAGATAGGTTTGTATCTGATAATTCTACATGATTCGGTGGTTCACTTGGTAAAGGTTTATCAGGTGGTCCACTTACTTCATCTGAAATTGATATATTCTTTAATAATAATGCTGCTTGTTATGATATAAAGAGCATTTTTGTTTTAACAAGAAAGAAAGAAATACCATTATCAGTTGAACCATCTGGACTTAGATCTGCCATCATACTTCGAGTTAAAGACTCTCCTCTAGGAGGTGGTAGAGGAGGAGGTTCGTCGTCTCTTTCTAGTGGATGGTTACTCTTATTATTCATTTCGTCATAAGTCGTTATTATTTCATCATGAGTTGTTTCGTTGTTCATATCCTATAAAGCATATTACAAGATACAGTGAGTAGTGAGTGATTAAATTTTATTGCAATAATCTGCTACTATCAAAATAATTTTGTTGTCTGCAAAAAGAAATACTCTGTCTATTAAAATACCAATAAAAAATATCGAAAATTAAAAGACTATATTAATTGTTATTATAATCTACTCAATAAACAATAGCAACTTTAATTACTTATTACCATGTTTTCGAGTGGCAATTGTTTTGCTCCTTGAATGATGGCAGCATATGAAAAACAAAGTTGTTCGGGTGTTTGTATGAGACCCATACGAGATCGTCTCATTTCCAGCAATTCATGCCGTACATTTAGAGCATTTAAACCATATTTTTCAATCTACAATTAAATAACACTTGGTTAACGATTGCCAAAATACAATAGTTTCCTGTAAATCGTTTGCTACATTCTACATACCAGTACTAGACATGCATCAACTAAACAAAATGTTCCCGATCTTCCTATTCCTGCAGAACAATGAACGACGGGTGGGCCAACATTTTGATCTAATGCTCCGGATTTCCTGACGTCTGCCAAGAAACGTAAAAAGGCCGTTGGACGTTGTGGTACTCCAAAGTCTGGCCAAGTAGTATAATGAAAATGTAAGACTTCTCTACTATCGTTACTTTCCAAATCCGTTATACTGTAGATAAATTAAAAACATTGAATGTGTCATAATACTTGTAAAAATATTAAGAATGTGATTATTATAAAGCAAATCTTGAAAAAAATACATGATACAATTAATAATATACACATATTCTTTTACCGTAACGTTCTAGTAGTATAATCTGATGATTCTTTCTTGCTGATATAATCCACTTTTATACTGACATCTTCGAATGTTAAAGTAGGTTTTACATCGTCCAATGGAAAATATTGATGACATTTGATTTGGTTTTTCTCGATTATCTTGTTTAACATCAATACAGCTCTACTATTTTGCTCCCATACCATTAACCAAAAATGACTGATAGTATTTGGCAAAGGTCCTTGCGTTAGGATATATTGTCTTTCAGCATGATCCACCTAATGTACAAATTATGTGATATATTTACTTTACCATTATCAATCGCTTACATATGGACATTATTTCTTACATAATATATTTACCCGTATAAGATTGGCATGAATGTAATCACATACACCTCTTTTGAGTATAATCCTAGTGTGATCATATGGCGCCACATCCCTGTAGCGATTTAAGGTTTTGTTCTGTGGTTTTTTTGATTCATTGCATGTATATTCAAAAGCTTCACATTCGCTACGTATGCTCTGTAAAATATAAAATAAATCATTAACGAATTGTAAGTGTACAAAGAAATACTTTTTTTTATTAATAGTACTTTTATTAATAGTAATAGTTTATTAATAGTAGTAAGTATGTACTAACAATAAATATAAATTAAAATAGTTAAATAAATCTTGAATCTCTTGAATCTCTCTCCTCTCCCTCTTCCCTTTCCTCCTCCTCCTCCTCTCTCTCTCTCTC
>NW_012130066.1:4465543-4468705 GCF_000143395.1 Atta cephalotes
ATTTTTAATATAACTAAAAATTATGAAATCGTTATAAAATATCCAATTGACAGTCGATTAATCGGACAAGTGTACAGTTTTCTCCATCTTCACATACTTTTGTCTTAATCCTTTCAGAAGCAAGCAATTATCTATTTTTTATATTGAGATAATCTATGTTTTTTCGCATCGATAATCAACGATTGATAATCGTCAGTAATTGTAAAAAGGCCCCGTCATATAAAGAATGTAGATTAAACGATATCGTGATTTATAAAATGTATGCTCTAGCTGATGCGCTTCTAAGAATCAAGGATCGTCAATTTCCTCTGTCTCCATTCTTACATCTGCCTAATGGATATACTCAATTCTTATTATTAATCCGGCTGCCAAGCGTATCGATCGAATCATAAACATTCGATATCGTCACGATGATTCATGAATATTGCTTTAAATTGAAGACATAAGTTCCTGCGGCTATCAAAATTTCCTTGTCAATCGCGCGTAGTTAATGATATAAAATCGATTTTTCTATCCGAGAATAAGCTCGATTCGCTCACATTCCGTCGACCCTGATGCATGATCGCTCGGCAATCCGGAGATTATGGTAGATTGATCGATTCGAAATGGCCTTTCTTTACAAAGGATTTTTTATTTAAAAAAATGTTATAGAATATAATATGGCAAGAAAATTATAGTTTACAAATACCTGCATTCTTACTATAATTGTTCCGTTCCAGAAATATCTTGCCAATTTTATTAAAGAAACTACGTTCTTAATTATCAAAAAATATGTTATTCACAAAAATGTGCATACAAGAAAATAAAATTGATAAAGAGAAAAGTGATATTTTGTGATTACTTAAATATAATAGGAGCACCTTCGAAAGTACCATTTCGAGTAAATCAGCCTTAGATTTACTAGATAATTATCTACTTATATATTGTCGGGTAATAAAAACGACTCGCTTTCACGGTGACTATGCTCTTCCAAAAAGGGGAGAAGTCGCTATTGTTACACTATTCACCGATCGTTGTGGTTTTCCCTTCCCTCCCCTTGTTTGTACGAGTAGGCACTTAGCTATGTTTCTGTGTTTTTGTTTGTATAACATTATATCTATTGTATACATACGAATAGTATAAAAGACTGTGTCGCTGGATCTGTTTTTTCGTGCCTTGTCCGATGCTGAATGTGAAGTCCATAGATATTTTTTCAAAAGTTATATTATATAATTATATCATGTGTGAAAATAAAAATAGATTGTTATATCTAATATAATTGACAAAAGAAAAATCAACGTAAAATGATAAAAATGAGAAATGCTATTTTAAAATTATATCGGAGAAATCAATTTCTAGTGTCAATGCAAAACCATACTTGCATTTTCTTGAATAATGCTTCGATGAACAAGTTGCACGATCAACATCGGTGACTGCTCCCATTGTTCCATCGCATTCACTCTCTCATACATGCGTTTCTCATGTCAGATCCACGCATGCACGTACGAACGCACGCACTTCGAAGCGCACATCGGTTTTGGAACTCTTTTAATTAGCATCATGTGTTTTCGTGACTTGTGAACTTTCATGAATGTATGTCCCATTTCTGGAAGCTTCGCGCGATCGTCAACAGGAGAGAGATGAGCATCTACGATCGTTCATCCCGATTCTTTCATGCGTAAAACGGTTAATAGATAATTGCGACTTTTTTTTTAATTACGCAAACTACATGTCGTCCTCGAAATTTCAACATGTTTTCAGTTCAATTTCAAGGCGCATGGAACGATCGAAAGATCTCCACACTATGGTGCGTTTCGCCAATGACACGATAACGATCGTCACGAGATTAATCGTTTCTATTTAATCGAATCGTCGCAGAATACGGTTTTATATACTTACATAAATATCTTGATAAAAATTAGATAACAATAGTATATTAGTGCGTAAAGTTAAAACGTGTTGTTGACAATAGAATACTGCATATCCCCTCGACATCGTGTTCCGCGTGGAGTATGCTCGCTCCCTTTTTGTTCTCCATTCAATTTCTTTTGCAACGTTCTAACGTTCTACACGAAGACGAGCACATCGATATGCGCAAGTGCGACATGCCTAAAAACTTCGTTGGAAGATCGTGCTCCAACGATAGTTAACGTACAAAAGTAAAAAATACTTAACACGCATCTTTTCAAGACGTTGCGACGCACATATTCTCATCACGCTTCATCTTTGGATTGGAACACGATCTGACAAGTCTTTCTCTCAAAGTAGCTTATATAAAAGCTCGACTTAAGAAATACGCCGGCTTAACTTTCGTTATTTTACCGCTCATTTACTTTCTCCTCCTTTTGTTCTAGAAGTCATTATAGACGTACTCAGTCTTTATCCACAATGCTCAATGCACAGTTTGCAACATACTGTTGAGCAATAAACTGGAATTCACATTTTCTAAGATTTCGTTTGTAAATCCTTCCCACCTCCTCTCTAATGTGATACAACTTTATTACTAAATTTTCGAAGTTTAATAAGAATATTGAGATAAATGCACAAATAGGATTCAATTTAAAGAAAAATTAGTAAGTAAGAAAATGTCGCGGAGATCACCAGTAACTTTTAGAAATAACACTAGCTTATAACAGATTTCTGTATCCTTCTTTTTACTGTTATTAAGAATTTCCATATCAAACTAAAAATTCGTAATATTCTTTTTATTAAAAAAATATTTAATAACAGAAAGAAGGTAAAAATATTTAAATTTGTCAGCAAAAATTCTCTTCATAAACATAGTGAGTTCAATCTTTTTACATAGTACTCTAAGATAATTTCATTTTTAAGCGTAAGAAATTTGGAACTAATATCTGTGCATCAGGAATGTCTTATACTGCAGAATAAAATAATTGATTCTACAATCTATCATCGTTCAAATTAATCGAATTTATGAATGGCAGCAAAATGAATGAGTTTAATCAGTTAAATCAAATATTATCATCCCAAATGGCGATTTGCATAATGTAATATTCTGTTGTAACAAAAAAGAAAAAGACAAAGATTGCAAATAAGAAAAAAGTATGTCTTATTCATAGCCAAATAATAAAAAATGAGCAAAATTATCATGATAAATAGAAAATATTATTAACTACTTTTAGTGAATATATATATATATATATATATATATATATATATATA
>NW_012130066.1:4472576-4480900 GCF_000143395.1 Atta cephalotes
CTCTCTCCTCTCTCCTCCTCCTCCTCCTCTCTCTCTCTCTCTCTCTCTCTCTCTCTCTCTCTCTCTCTCTCTCTCTCTCTAATATATGTTCAATCATTAATTGTACTGATTATTACACAATCATATGGTCTTATAGTATAACTACTCCAAAATGTAATTAAATAAAGTCTGATATAAAAATTTGTAATAAATATTTGGTTGAAGATTTCTAAATAGAAAATCAAATTACTGGGAAATATGAATTACGTAAAATATTTAAATTTGTGCAATAAGTTTCAAGAAATTTTACTGCATAATCTATATTAGATTAACAATGATTGTATAAAAGACAAGATCTCGATAAAATTACATCTATATACATAGATAAAAATTATGTACGTAATAAAATAAAATTTATTCATAGTAGGTAGCGTAAAGAAACCTCAATTAACAAGAATACAATCTTATCAGAAAAATTCTAAGCGTATCATAGTCATGTTACTCGTGTTGCGCTTCGGAGAAATTATGCGATCGCTAAATATGTATTTCCAAGTTGGAAGTCTGACCTTGAGTACACTCGCATGTCATAACATCGTCATGCATATATCGTCTTGAATCTCGGCTATCGCGAAATCACTTTCCTTCGGCAGTTTAAATCGACTAGAGCCGACTCGACTAAATCTATGCAGACTCGTGTTTCTCTTAGCGTCGTTCAAATCTTCGATAGCATTAGCAATAACGCGGAAGCCGTATCATGTTCAGCGAATCCGCGTGTCGACATCGAACGGTATTACTGTCTATTGTCTGTGTTGAAGCACGGAATATCATGAACTACTATCGACCGTAGACATATATAAAGAAACCTCTAAACATATCCTCGCATGACAAAAGTCGCTTTGTAGTCGCGAGACAATTCGCAAATCCGAATCGGATCTATTTAGAAAAAAAGAATATACGTTCCCGCGTGTATACGACATTTGCGTCCCGCTATCATCAGACGTTATCACTGCCCGTGTATAAAGTCAATAAAAAATCCAGCGGTTTGAGCCGGCGATGCCCGTGAATCTCGATGACGAAGCGTGTCGGAATCTAAGACGACGTTCAATTTTTCAGCCGAGTTTGACATTTTTGGCAGACCATGACAGACGTGACACGCGGCACGCGGGAATATTTAATGATAATGCGAAAAAACGATGGCTGCGAAAAAGAGATTCTGAGAGCGATAATGCGGGATGCGAGAAAAGACCATGGACAGAAGATGGAAAGAGAGAAATCGTGTGGCGACGAGAAGCAGCCGGCAAAAGACGTGTCAGCCGGGACAGCATCAATGGATTCTAAAAACGCGGAAACAGCAAACAGAAAAACCATCGTCGAGCGAAAGAACGAGCCGTTTTTCCCTCACCCGAGCCTCTTCCGTTACTTTTTCTTTTCTTTCTTCTTCCTTCCTTCACCCTCGTTCTTCCTCTCTCATCTCACCTGATAGAAAGATGCCCAACCGTTCCTGGAGTTGACCTCGTGGTACACAGTTTCGACGTTCATCACACTCCTATCAATCTCCTCGCCACTAGTCATCCTGGCGTCAGCTCGCCGCTTTTTGGATCTAGTAGGAAATATGAAACACACGTACGACACACGCCAAGCACGCACTCGCGAGGAGGCTGGGCTCGCACGCGTACACAACAGACGATCTCGAGTCTCGCTTTCCTGCTACTCGACTCCCAGTCACTAGGAATCAACGTGTCATGTGCCGATTTTCTCTCATTAACGAATAGTGGCTTTCACTGTCGAATCATAGGAAGAACATGGAAAGATGACGACGGCGAAGAGTCGCGCGCAGCGATTGTACGAAAGACACGCACTTACGCACGTAACCTATGGTCTGCAAGATCTGTTGCGGCAAGGCGCGCACACTGCGCATGACTGCGCAATGCGCCCACTCGCGGCGCAAATGGCGGCAACGGCACTGACGGCAAGGCATAAAACTGCGCACGCGCTGCCAACCGACTGTCCCTAGTGAAGACATACAGTGAACTACAGATGGCACTTAACTTGTTTAAAATGGCTCTGAGGATGAAGCATTTGAATCGTGGTATTCGAATCGTTGATATTTTATGATATAGTATAAGGTATTTATACTCGTATTCATAATCAGGTCTTATATTTAAGGCTTTCTTAAATTTTTTTTTTATTTTTAATACCCAATAAAATAATTCGTAGAGCATCTGAAAATAAATTTAAAGAAGTCTTAAATATAAGACTTGACTCTGAATTAATAGGCATTAATTTATTCTTTAATTTGCACTGAGGAATTACACAATAAATCTGGGGCCTGATTCTTAAAAAGTATCTCGTATGAAAAACTAGGAAAATCTATAGTATACATAATGTATATTATAGTGTATCTATACATTTTCATATGCGATATTTTTCAAGAATCCAAGTTCTGTTCGCGTTGCATCTTTTGCATTCAGTATCTTCGCTCTCTCTTTTCAACACCAAAGTATATTTATCTCATTTGAGATACAAAAATTTTTGAGAATTTTAAGCAACGCAAATAGAGCTATTATTGGGAATAATTTTTCGTTCTTTTTTACATTGTGTATTTTTCTTGTGTTAATTTTTATGTTTATTCTTCTTAGAGTGATTTGTCTACATTTTTTCAGAGAATGTCATTTCAAGTCATACATGCGACTTGGACCGATTAAACGATGATTTCACTTCTCAATGCCATAATTATTCATCTTACATCATCTTTTTGTATAATTTTGAGACTCTTTGATTAATCATGTAAATATTAACAATTTATATTATTATGTTGTTAATATGGATAAAATGATTAATATGAATTAATAGAAATAAAATTTGAAGAAAATAATAGTAGATTCTGGATAGTTCAGTATCTATAAAAACGGAAAACTTAGCAAATCCTATATCCTCATATATCTAAATGAAAGGATAAAGTATTCTATTGTTATTGAAGGAATCTATTTGTTAAAACATTATGTGAATACAGTTTTACACGTGGAGTATTTTACTGAAAACGTTATTTTGTTTTCTAAATACAATTCTTAAAAAAAATATGACAATGTAATTCTTTAAAGAGGTAGTTGTTTGTTTCCTAAGTTTCTAATAATATATTAAATTAATTTAAAATTAAAATATTAAATGTAATTAGTTAAATTAATAATTATATATACAAAACTTCATAAAATATACTGCTTACAGTAAATCTTAGATATTGAAAGAAAAATAAATTGTTACATAAATATTTAATCACCAGTTTCTTATAAATTTTAATTTTCTTTCCGAATTTTTGAAATATTTTTATCCTCTTTGTTGTTTGTGCCTTTATCATCTGTGCTTTTTCTTTTATTTGAAACTGCTGATCCTTTCTGCAGCCAAGAAGTCATAAAAGATGCTTGACCAATCTCCCTATATAATAATAATAAATTAATAATTTACTTAATTTAACTGTCATAATAGATAACGGTAAATAATATACAAATTTTTATAATATATGGTTTTACAAAGCAATAAAGTGTTTACTTTTAGCTTTATAAATTTCTATTTACTTTGGTTTTATTTTTTTTCTACACTCAATAGTTTTATTGAGTCCATTATTGACAATCACAGATACCGGATGCCAGTTTAGTGCAGTTTCTTGTAATACCATGTCATTTAATGTTTTAATTGCCGCGTCTGTCGATAAATATTTACTTAACCATACCTAGAAAAAAATTACATAAGATAATAATAAACTTGTATTTTTCTACGAATTATACATAATATTATGTAAACACTTACTTGACATTCTTCCTCGTTGCTTAGACATACTGGCATACGGTCATGTAGCCAAGACAATACTTTGTTACTGTCTCTTGTAATAACGGAGCAGCTATGTATAATGTTCCCCTAAGATATAATAACTAAATAATATCTTATACATATCTGATAAAATTGTTGTAGGAATCAAATAGGAAAAAAACAGATATATAATACCTCTTCAGTTTTATATACTCCAAATATCCCAGCCAGTTTTAATACATTGAAACCTTTCCATCCACCTGTCTCAGAAAATTCATTACTCCATGTTGTAGGATCATCTGCTTTTATCTCTTTGTCTTGAGTTGCATATATGTAGTACGGTTGCTTCTGAATTTTGCTATCTGTACCAGGCTTCCATTCATAGAAGCCTTCACAGATCACGATACATCTTTGTTGTTTTTGCAATGATGGAGAATATACCGTTGAGGAATGTATGTTTTCCAAACGACTGTTGTGAGTAGCTATCTTATTTGGACGTTTCTTATAATCCCCCTGGAAAATTGATAATCAAATAATTTATATAAATTAACTTAAACCATGTAATATATTTTAAAAATTAATTAATTTTAATCATATTGGGTTGTCCGGAAAGTTCGTGCCGATTTTGAAGGAAAATTGAAACGTAGAAGAATTAAATTTTTAATTTCATTTATTAAATTTAAATCTTTTGCGGCATGAACTTTCTGGACCCAATATGATTAAAATTAATCAATTTTTAACTTAAACATAAAATGACAAGATTGCAAGTAACAAATGTCATATCTATAAATTTATATTATAACTCGCCTGATACCAAGGTGGAATCATCCCCCATGTCATAGCACAAAGAACTCTTTCCTCTTTTTCTTCTTCAAAATGTGAACCAGATACTATACAAGGCAAGATGTCTCGTGGGCACATATTATATGATGGATCATATTTTAATTTAGTTTTAACCCATGCCAATTTACGTTGTTTACCATTGGCATCCTTATATCCACATGCGCAACACAAAGTTTCAGGATCCAATGAGCTATAAATTACAATATATTTTATGAAATATTTATATAAATTAGAAAGTTTTGACATTATTACATATCAGTGGATAAGGATGTACAGTGTGAATTTCAACATTTAGTTTTATTAAACTGATATAAATAAAGTACATTTATATAGTTACAACGTAACCATGAAAAAGTTGTAATAATATATTGATTTTTCATTTATTATGTATGTTATGTAGTAATTAAGATAATTAATAATAAAATAATGATAAAACTATTTACCAACAAATTCGACCACACATTTTCCTTAATTTTTTTCACGTCCTATACGTTTGTACACATTCATTCGTACTTCATAAATTGTAGATCACTCATTACAATACTACACAATATTACCAACTGGATATTTATCTTTGTCACTAGACATAAAATTCTGTTAGTTTTCTAATTATTTCTAAAATCACTATCACTGATTACATTATTATTTTTTTATTCCTTTATAGACGAGTATTATGAAATCCATATGATTTAGAATATATATAAACGTGGTTCTCCAAATGAAAAAAATATGTATAACAAAAATTGTATAAGTAATGAATTAAGACTGTATTTCTTTGAAGTTCTTTCAATTATTAATTATCTATTTTTATATTAAATTATTATAATCTTTTAAATGTTACCAAATTTCAAATCAATATTTAATTATTTCTGATTTTAATTTTGTTTCGTTCTTTTTTATATCCTAATAAAATTAATTTATGAAATTTTATAATATTCAACAAATAGAAAACTCATCTTATTTTTTTAAAAATACAAAAAATTATTTATAAATAAAAATTGCAAATTTGCGAATAGCGAATTAATTAATATGCTGATAATAATTTTGTATTTTTTATAAAATAATGTATCAATTAATATCTTTTGTTTCTTATTAGCATATAAAATTATTGTCCACTAAACTAAATAACGTAGTAAATAGAGATCTTGAGATGAAAATGTAGTAAAATATACATCCTTTAAAAAAATACAATTGTTGTTAATTATCTATTATTAAAAACACACAGTAGTATAGTTTTAAAACAGTGAATTATATTATATGTATATAAATAATAATCATTAATTACCTTATTTGCGTGTTATAACTGAAATCGTACTTTTGAATTGAGAATTTAGTGTATATGATTTAGGGGAAGTTTCAAAATATTAGTTGGAACTTATGTGTTTCAATAAAAGAAAATTTAATAAAAATATATTAAATATGATTAAGAAATTATAACAATTTATATCAAATTTGATAGTTTGTTATTGTATAAAAATATACAAGAGTAATAATATAAGCAATATTTACAGTTTAACTACAGTTATCATTCTCTCCCAGTAAGAAATGACAATGGAATGATATCGAATTGACGTCGATTCGACATCGATTCCATTTCTCACTGGGCTATAATTTATGTGTATGTAAAAAATTCAGGAATATGAATAAATAATTTAAAATTAGATAGATAATCCGATTGAATAGGATAATTTGAATTCTAAACATTTTTAAATGAAGTTTTAACAATAAATTAGGTGATGTCGATTGGTTGAAAACTATATTCGCATATAGTTTAGCATTTATTTTTAGAAAACAGCAATGGGTTTTTTAGCGAGACATATTTATTTAAAATTAACTTGTTCGACTAAAACTTTAAAAAAATACTGTAATACTGCGGATTCAAAATCCATATGATCTTAATTTTAACACAAATGTTAATTTTCATGGGGCAAGTGCAGTCTGCATGTGCATGATTAATTAATGAGATAATCCGAAGTCTCGCCTTGCAGGTATGGTGTCATACCAGCGTCAGCGTTAAAAATGGACCACATGCAATAATCATTAATCGAAATAGGATTTTACTGTTTCTGTCTGTCACGGTTTTTACGTGCATCTTTTTCTTAGATGAATTTAAGGGACCGGTTTTGTCCTCAGAATGGATCCATTTTTTTCCTTCAAAAAGCCGATACTGAAAGATTTGGTATGCGAAACACAAAGATATGTTTCTCGCAGGTTTTTCTCTAAGAATTCAATTTGTTGTCCGATCAAGCCAAGTCATTAAATCAAAAATAAATCTTCAAGAAATTTTTAATGATTCTTAAGGATTTGAAAAGTCGATTTATCACAATAAGAAACTTATATTAATATTTAATTTTATTTTTAGATATAAAGTTGAAAACGTTAATAACAATTATTATAATTAATAACAATTATTTTCATATAGATGTGCATTTGAATTTTTTAAAATATTTTATGAGTATTTGATTTAAATTATCCGTGATGGAGTTAATCACGAATTAATCCTCTCGTAAAGAGATTTCGTTCAACGCAGATTTTTTATTGACTCAAAGAAAAGCTATGTCCTCTTTTAAATGAGACCTCTTTAGAATGCGCCAGGGACTAATTTTTAACTCTCAAATAATGATCATTTGTATATAAAATAAAGGATTTCTCCTTTGCTCGTGAGTATTAGTTCGGTTGTGCTTCGGATTGCCAGACGGCTTGTTGAACTGCAGTTACTAATTTACTATGCTAATGAGTTGTGCGAAAAAGTTCTCGTTCTTGTCAGTGACCTCTTATTGCGAAATATGATGTCAGAAAAACCGCACGATATAAGTATCTTTCGACGAAATCCATCGTGTCATGTATTACTCATTCAACTCAATGAGGAAACGAAGAGAAAAGAGAAAAAAATTCTTCTGTAATAATTTTGTGAAAAAGAATTGAGTAGACATGACTCACTTGGATTTATATAATACTAAATAAATTTTTTTAAATGAAAAAGTATTTATACATTTGATACAAATGCTTTCTTTTTATGTTAAATATTTGATTTCAACTTTAAATGAAAAATAATAATATTAAAATAAAAATAATAATTTTAATTGTCTAAAATAATAATTTTAATTGTCTAAATATAATTAACTAATAATTATAATATAATCCTGTTATGACTAATGAATGTTTTTATTGAAAGAGAATAAAATATACTTTGCATTTACATATGAATGATTTATCAAAAATAAAATAATATTTTCTTAACCATCCGCTATTGAAGACTCAATTCTAGATTGAATAGAAAAGTTTAGACTAGAATATGTTTGAAGAATATCTTGTAAACATCTTATAATCGTTATCGTCATTGTGTTACAATCGTAAGAAAGAAATTGAGAAAGTTACAAATGTAAAATCGAATATCAGCAGAGTAACAAATATTTGGAAATGGGCAAGATAGAATGACGAAGAACTGCTCAAGGTAGACAGGAATCAGTGGATAGATCCCCTTCTTCTTGACCCTTTTATTACTTTCCATTAGTTCTTTCATCAGACCTGAATCATCCAGTGACGTGAAAGTATCAACAGTGGTGCTCAGTTCTAAAAAAGAATTTTGATTAATATTGATAAATAATTAATACATTATGCTAAACACATTTAAATATATGTTATTTCTATACAAAGATTTTATATATATATATATATATATATATATATATATATAT
>NW_012130066.1:4480920-4483630 GCF_000143395.1 Atta cephalotes
TTATATATATATATATATATATATATATATATATATATATAAGTTTTATATATATAAGTTAAGAATGTTCATGAAAACCATTCAAATCCATAAAAATTTTAATTTTTCGCATGCTTGCTCATCATTTCCATAAAAAAAACAACTTCCACTTAAGTATATACACATATATTTTTTGATGACAAAGAAAGAGCTAATAATTAAGAATTTGCTAATAATTAAGAATGCTAACATTTAAAAATAATTTAAATTGAATAAAAAAAGATTCTAAATGTTAAGAAAATTGTAAATACTATTTATATAATTTGTAAAGCACTCATAATATCTGAATGTAAAAAGTATTATTTATATTTTTATCTGAAATGAACAAGCAATTTGGTTAGTTAAAATAAATTTTTCTATCTTTTTTTATGTAGATACAGTCTTATAGGTACATATAAATGTATTCATATAATTGTTAGCGAATTCTATTTTTCGTTTTTACAATAAATATTTGTTCGAGAAATGCAAACGGATCCGGAACACCGATTTCCCTTGCCGGTCGAATGATCATCCTGGGCCAGAGATCAGATGGTTATTCTCACCTGCCGGTAGGATCCCCCAGTTTGACGCGCTCCGACACACCTGGTGTTCCCGACTTTGACTTGGAAATACTTTGGTGGGGCCTCTTCAGCCTTGCCTCAGTGCATTATATACGCGGGCTTTCAGTTGTCACCGCGACATCGGTGAAGTCGCATTGTGTGTTACGTTTCTCGTTCAACCTACTGGTTGTACTGGAGAACGTTATTGTTATAGTAGTGGTGTGGATTTGACTCGCGAGAATATTCGTATCTAGCCAGAACGTGTCTTATTGTCAGTGTGAAAATAGAAAGGACATATCTTGGAACCAAAACATCAGCCTGAAATCTAATTTCGGTCTCATGTGGTACCACTTTTGTTCGGGAGCGATCGGTGCACATGTACGTCACTAATCAATTTTAATCTTTACGCGACGATAAATTTTGTAAAAATTAAATTTAATTTTTTTAAATTCTTTCATATGAGTCTTTGAAGATTTTGTTTCTTGAATTTATTTTAAAATAAAGTTGAAGTTATAATATTTTTATTATAATTATTATATAAAATTGATATAAAACATTCTTCGAAAGTAAATAAAAAATTGAACATAAAGTGTTTGATTTAAAAATATTTTACATTAAAGAAATTTTAATTTTTTTTTTTGGATTTTATCTAGATAAAATACGAAAAATTGAAAAAATATTTTAATATAATTTTATAAATGATAATTGAATGAGTGTATTTATTCCAAACTTAGAGATTACTCTTTGTGCATTATTATTAGTTAACACTATTTTGAATCAATGCTATTTTTATTAAAATATTATCGTTATTCTTTTTTGATAACGTTGTTTTATATCTTGAAACTAAACATTTTTGGAAATGTGACAGAATTTCAAAAATAGCGATAATATAATATAAACAAGTGTCACACTGTACTGTACGCTTTATGTTATCATAATGTTACGGTATTATAATTGCGATACTTTATTCTTAATATTATGGATTTATTAAGATAAAAAAATCACATTATATAAAAAATATGTAATTGCACATTATTAAATACATTATTAAAAAAAGAAGATACATATTTATATACAAAGACAGAAATATTAAAATATACTTATATAAAAAAATATATTTTAATAATTGCTATATATTTTTAATTTAAACTTGAAGAGGATTATAAATCTTATTTTATTTTTATTAACTCTTAATCAATTTCGAATGTTTTGATACATTTGATACTTTTTTGGATAATTAATGTACAATGTGACATTTTTGTTCGTAAACATGATTACGTGCCATATATAAAATATGATTACAGCATATCAATTCTCTCTTATTGGAGTAGGCCACGTCTAACTAAAAACAATCTTGCAATATAACGAAATTTGATTAAAACCGAGTTTACTTAAATTTGTACACACAAATTTATGTTCAACAATAAACAAATTGGCAAAATTTAGTGAAATATATAATAAAACATAATAAAACAGATGTATAATACATTCTGAATGTAATAGAATGCAGTATGATAATTAAATGTATCATTTATGAGACTGAAAAAAACATTTTCTTTAGCTTTGATATAAAAAAAATTTTTGCAATGTCATATTTTTAGTTATGATTATTTCCGCACAATTATAAATTTAAGCTGCGGGACATTTTATTATTAGTATATGTATATATTCAGAGATAAGACATTTAATTTTTTTAGTAATATGTTTTCTTTTTCTCTTCTTGAAATATTTATTCTCATATATCAGAACACATCCTAATAAATATACTTAATAAGAGATGCATTTATTTAAAACTGATTAGAAAGGAATATTTTTTTTATGATATGCCACGTGTTACTGCTCGCATTTTTAAATAAAAATTAGTTATTTTAAATATTAATTATTGATATATAGAAGATACTATATTTAAGTTAGTTATTATATTATTATAGAATATGTCAAAACAATAATAATAATAATAATCTTTTTATTGCAAATTTATTATATATTTACATAATATATTGAGTTGTCCGGAAAGTTGTTCGTGCCGATGTTGAAGGAAAATTGAAACACAGAAAATTTTAATTTTAGTATACATTATTAAATTATATAGATTAGTCGGCACGAACTTTACCTAGACAACGCAATATGTA
>NW_012130066.1:4483650-4515584 GCF_000143395.1 Atta cephalotes
GTAAGTAAGTAAATAACACTAAAGTTAATTTAAGTTATATATATAATTAATATAGTATAGTACGACGACGTTACTACACACACAATATAGTATGTGTGTATATATATATATATATATATATATATATATATATATACAATATACATATTTCAATATTTTCAATATCAAACAATAAAAATCAATCATTACAATTTAAAAAAATTTATTTTAATTTCTTAATATAACACACACATTATTTTTTTAAATAGAATAAATAAAATAAGTAAAATAAATATTGTTCGACATCAAGAGTTGTCTGCTATGTTAAAAAAAAGAAATTACATATATCGTATAAACAATTTATAAATAATACATATAGAATTCCAATATTGTGCAGCATATATGAAAAACAAAATACATCTTAAAAAGCATTATTATTTGATCTAGATTTATGAGTTTTGTAGAGGTAGGTATGCGCTATTTGAATTACTAGACGCAGTCGTTTTACATTTGAATTATAAATTATTAACTGGCTTGTTCGCACGTTAATTATATAAATGATGATGAACTCCAGACGCACGGTTGCTTAATGAATGAAAATCGAGCGTGATAGAATGTGATTATTATTTTCTCGTGTTCGATAATTACAGTTATAATTGTTAACAATTTTGTGCATTAACGTAGACTCGAGCAATGTACGTAGTTTCTCTTTGAAAATGTTGCTAACAGGATGATTTGCTAAGTTTACTCCACTTTGCTAAGCATTAAGTTATTATACATAACATTTTTATATAAAAAACATTTATATATTTTTCAATTTCTAATGTAATAAAATAATTTTTTTTAAAGAAATAAAAAGCACGAAATGAGAGACCTTGTCTTAATTTAATTTTTTGATCATGAGTTATATTTATAATAGCTATTTAATTTTTATTTAAAAAATTTTTATAAAAGCTATTTAATTTTTTAAATATGAAGAGAAACATAAAAAATTGCAATATGGACAAATTTGAATTTATTATTTCGATTTTGTCTTGCTAATTTAATCCTGTCGGATACAATAAAATTAATATTTAAAATAGCTTCTAATCAATTTTATTACAATGGAATGTTTCTGGACACTGCTTGTTATTAACACAAAATACTTCGACAAACACAATATCGTATTAATGTGAGTTATGAATATTTGCATATAAATGTAAATTATAAGTAATACTCAAGGCGGATGATTTCAAGGTCACATACTTCCTGTAATTTACTGACGTCTTGTCTAATTATAAAAAAATAATAAAAGGAATATTTTAGTCATTTATTAGATAAAATAACAAGAAGAAAAGATGAAGAAAAGTACAAATAAATAAAAATATCTTTAAATAAGTCTGAATTAAATATGCTAATTTTTTATTTTTGCATAAAAATTGATTCTTCTTTTTATAAAATTATAAAAATGTATTACAAATTGTAAAAATTTATGTTAAATATTTATTTCTTATTTTTGAAAAATGGAAAAAACATATATATTATTTTTTCAAATAAATACATATTATATGTGTATATAAACATCAGTTTGTACTGATGAATGTAATTATTTTGGTTTTCTGTTTTCGAAAACAAGATTAATGACGAGCAAATTTCATAAGATAATATATCATATAATAATAAATTACATTCGAAATATAATAGTTCTATTATACGTTTTTAGAATACGTACGAATGTATATGAAGAATATTGTTCTTCAGAATAAAAAATTGACATAAACTTTATCGCCTTAATGATTGTCGTATTCGTGACAATTATTATTCTCACGCAGAAGAACCCTTGAAGAGCCCTTTTTGCTAGATTGTTTGATCTAGCTTAATTTTTCTTGCGAATCAGAGAAACTATCGCGTTTGCAGCAATCGCATGCTATCACTGTATCATTATGTCAGAAGTCTACATACATATCTATTTTATATATAGGACTCGTAAGACATTGAATACTTTTAAAGTCTGAAGCGCCAAAAAGTGATTAATTTATATGACTATGTAATACAATAAGAACACAATAAAAGATAATTTTATGAAATAATAAAAGACACTTTTGTTTTATAACTAATGGAAATATGAATAGAATTACATATTAATGTAAATACTTAAAAATTATATTGAGCTAGTAAAAAATTGAACTATGTATACTTTGTTTTTAGATATCTTTATTTTAATTTCAAATTGTTCTCTTGTAAAGACTCTTGTATTGTCATTTAATCACATAATTACTATTTACATCGTTTTTAACACGATTTTTCAGATATGTCATTATAATGGTTATATTTTTATACACATCTTTACATACAGCAGACAATAGCAAGTGACACTCGATAGCAGGTGATTACGTGATCAAGATTTTTTCTTTCTTTTTTTTGATCATCGGAGCGCGACGTCGTGGTCGTACTTGAAGCTCGAGAGCACAGGGTTTTATTTTCACAGCATAAAATCCCAAGTTAATACGCAATCAATGTGCAATATACGCAAGGCAATAAAGCCGCGGAGATACTGAGCCTTTGCACGATCGCTATTAATAACTGTACTGTCATCAATTTTTCATATCGTCAATAGAATCCTCACAGCAATAGATTGATAATGGAAATGCCGACGATAATCACTAGTAACTTGAGAGATTCTATAGGTTCCAGCGCCTAATATGACCTATCTACAACTAACTTATATCTGTGTTCGGATTATATGGCTGGAAATAAGTCATTTTTCTATTAAGCTCCCTTAGGCGATGTTCACACTGGCCTTTTGTTCTTCAATCTAATTTTTTCTTTTTATTATTTTCCTTATAATTAACGTGTTTTACAAGCTTTTTTCTTAAAAAATATGTTGATCATTTTTATCAAATGTTATAATTCATAATATAATTAAATGTATCAATGATTTTCTACAGTGATAGTAAATGATAAATAGATAAGTAATAATTAATTAATATACTCAATTTTTATATATTTTTTAAATCTACAATCTTAAATTGTATTCGTTTTATATGATTTTTCTCTGATCATAAGCATAAAGTAATACGTGCAAAGAACTTAAATAAATTAGTCTTGCACCATAAACTTCAGCTGACTCGACAAGTACCGAGCATCAAAAAACGTACTGGCGCGCGCGATGCGTCGAATTACTCCGCTTACCTATATTTATATACATCTTCGTACAAATTTTTAACGGTAAAGATAATTAATTTAATACAGAAAGTAATTACCTTTTTTCTCTAACTAAATCTAATTACATAACAAAGATGCAACGTCAGGATACTAACTTTCAATGATTACTGGTCATTTTTATATTGAAATTACTTCTTGCGGAAATGAAACCTGAATACTTTCATTGAGCATTACTTTTGCTACTTCCTCAAAGGCTACGCTTCGTATATAATTGCAAGAAAACGTACTGAGTGGACTTAGAACAGACACAGCCGCGAATGTAATCAAGTGTCGACGAATTGCTGCGTTGTCGCACATTCGAATACAAAAAAGTTTTTTATGGGATATTTAAGTGCCTCATATCTTTATATTTTTATTTGCTCATCGACGCTGCGAAAAATGTTAGAAGTTTCCCGTTATTTATAGAAATGCAAGATTCATAAAAGGATTTGGTACAAAAAGAAATTTTTTATTTTTCATGATTCTATAAGAAATCAAATAAAAGATTTTAAGTCAAAAGTAAGACTTTATGCTGGATAAAAATAAATTATAAAAATTCAAATTAATATGTATCAAATTTATGTTTACTATTTATACATTTAACATTTTCAAGAAAAAAGATTATTTTATTATGTTAACATGTTCACTTTTTACATTCTTACTTGTTGAAATATGCTTCATTCGTATAATTCATAATTAAGATCTTTTTTTTTAGTACAGTGGTTAATTAGATAAATAAAAAATATTAAGTATTATTTGAAGCTTCAAATTTCAAAAAATAAACGTAAAGCAATCTCTAAAATAATTTTTGTTTGTCATTTTTTACTTGTCAAAAAACTTGAGAATACTCTTACGATTTTTTACATTTTCGATATAATTTTTCGAAAGACAGATTTAAGCAGTATACTTCAGGAACACATTAAGCGGATATGAAGTGTTATTCTCGTTAATGGCTTGGGAATTCATGTGATTCCACCAAGTTGGAATCAAAATTTCATCAGCACTTAAAGGTCTTGTAAGACCGAGAAAGCCATAACGCCGAGACCGCGTCTTAACATAATGTGTCAGAGTTCTCAGAAGAAATATTGTTTCTTTTTTGCGAATAGCAGGATAACTCGGGAAGGTAAAGTGACCTCCGTAAAATCGAGAATCTGCGCCATCGAGTAACGCCTGGGAGACTTATTTATAAACTGATGTTTGATTCTCGTGAATTTTTCCTCATTTTATTTTATACTTGTTGTGCTACTATTCTGTTTTTACGTCGGAAGATAATAATTACTCTGATAATTGAATAGGGAAAAAGAAATTGTATGAGTCATGTTTTCTCATTCACGAGAGCTTTGAAAATATGAACTATTTTATTAATTTATTGTATTTATTACTAAATATAATAACGAAATGTAAGATAACTCATGTTTATTTTTATTAAATAACAATTATACATTCCGTAAATTAATATTAAAAATTAAATTTACTTGGTATAGGTATATAGAATTATGTAACTTGATTGCCTTGAAAGCAAATTTTATTATTCATTTATCTAGATTTATCTTGTCTAGAATTATTTATTTCAACGCGTATGAAAGCAAATATTTTCAGAGTAAAGTTCAGTTATTCTTCAGATAAACGATCTGTCCAAATAAATGATCAAAGCTACTTTCACGCAGACAATCTTTTTCAATTTTGCGGACATTTATGGAGTGACGGATGCGCGACGCACGTGATCAGGCACGTGGACGCATCAAGAAAATTGTAGACCTTCTATTTCATCTTAGATGCCTTATCATCTCTGTTTTATGCACAAGCACATCCCTCGCAATGCCAGAGCGTGACTTATGTCGTGTCGGATCGGATTAAGAGAAAGTTCCCTTCCAAAATTGCTTGACAATTTGTGAGTCATCAACGCACATCCGATGTGAAGAGTATATTGAATTCAAATATGCTTCTGTGGAAGAGAAGCAAAAAATTTATATGGGTACAAGGAAACATTATTTATTACGAATCATTCTTTTGATTGACAAAAACATTCGAATATAAATTAATAATAGATAAATGAGTATAATACAATAATAAATAAACGTTTTATAATTTCAAAAGTTATTTCCGTCGTTTAAATCACGAAATTAGATAAATTAATATTAAATATTAGATAAGAATCATTAATCATAATAATAATTATTATAAATATTATTAAAAATTTTATACTAAAAAGATAATTAATCAATATATAATAATAAGATGGCCAAAAAACGAGCATAACAAAAATAATGTTACAATAAATTCAACGATAATTTATGCCTTAAAAGTCATAGAATAGTTATTTATAATAAAATAAAAAGCGTTCCGTACTCACTCAGAGTCTTCTTTAATTCAAAAGAATTAAAAAAACACAAAAATGTAATATTAAAAACTAAATAAAGAGTCGTATTTAATATAATCAATAAGAAAATAATTTATAACAGAAAAAGTTCAAGTAACATAATATTTTCATGCTATGGCGAGTTAGTATTCATTTTCTATTTAGTGCGAAAAATTATTATTTACAATTCAATTTACTATTCTTGTATGCACATGAGATTACCATGCACCTGCGCATTACTGCGCTAATTTACTACTCTTAACCATGGTCTCATTAAGTGTCATGCCATCACGCTCACCTTTTGCAGATCCGCCGGAAGTGGAGGAAGAAGGGAGAGTGACCTACGGAGGACGTCCTACGAGTTGCGCGCGCATCCCTTAGGAATATTGTCACACAGCATACGCACGATGCAGACTGACGAAGAGATTCAGTATGCGCCGAGGAGCCGGCCGGTGAGCCTTTATGATAATTACAAGGTGAGGCTTCACGTGTTTTCTGTTTCACATGTGTTATTGCAAGTAAGCTTCGCGTGCTGCCAGTGCAACATGATTACTAGTATTAATTATCGATTCGATAACTTTCGCTCTTTTAAAGTAGCGGATTCATATACGGGTATTCTTGCATAAATGAGAAATAAGAATGCATAAGATATCATAAAATTATCGCTATTTTTTATTCTGAAAGCAATTGGTTATAGATTTTTAATTTAACAAAAATTTCAGAGCATCAATAGATTTTAAAATTATAAGCGCGAGTAATGGATTTTATTTTAACATAGTATTCGTTTAATCTTTTAAAGTTTATGAACATTAAGTAGTATCAAAAATACAAAGATGGTAAGAGGGTATGACTTTTAATTAAATTTTAAAAGAATTGAATCTGAAATAAAATATTTGTACATAGTTTTACTAGATGTTTTAATATAACATAAAGTATAAATATAAAATAATCTCTATATGAAGCTATCAATAATATCATTCTGCAGCTGTAATCTCATACGGTAACATCTAGAGGAAAGATACACAAAAGATTATAGTTCATAAATCGTTGTTAATTACTTAACGAATCCAAAGAGAAATAGTCAATATAAATAAGGCTCTCAGATATCTATTGCTTTTTATATCACTTGAAATAATCTGTTATAAAACATCTAGGAAGCATCTAGGAAGAAGTCTAAGAAAAACGTGCTTAAAAATTCCTGAATTTCACAACCATAACATTTCACATTAGCATAATTAGAATCTTAATTGTAACCGATATTAATTATCTAAATATGCTCGTTGTGTGCAAATCATCATAAATTTACATTCTAACATCGATGCTAAACATTTGTTCCGTACAATGTAGCACTTATGGAGGCGGAAATGACTCTTTTATATCTAAAAGTTAAGCGGTTAGTAAGAAAGTTCTTTAATTTAATTTTTATCTGTTAATATTTAACTGCGATGCAAATTTGAAAGAATGGTATTTCTGTAACTAAATTTTATTATATTTAAACCACTACACTAATAATTCTAATTCTAAATTTAAGAAAAAGGAAGAGTCATATAGTAATATATGCTTTGCTAATCGATTTAAAGAATCTCATACATACATAATAATTTTAATAATTTTAAATATCGCATTATTATTTTTCTCGACTGTGTTGTATTATTCAAAAATATATAACTCAGTCTTTTCTTAAAGTGGCAAGAATCATTTGTCAAAATTGACGCGATCGTTTTTTCGATCTTGCAGGATGTGCCGATGATGCCGCCTTGTGTCACTTCCACGATGAGTGTGGGTAATTTGAATCAAATTCATGATGACACGTCTGTCGTATCTCAAAGCAACAATAATAACAGTATTAATGGCAGCAATAATAATAACAACAACAGGGTCAATAGCGCTGTTAGCGCAGGCAACGTATCGAAGATTCACATTGCCAAAGTCACGGGTGAGTTGAATGCACTTTTTACGATGCGTCTTTTACGTGTGTGCATGAAATGTCTATTGTTTATAGTTTATATAAACGCGCGATAATCGATACGATTCCTACATTCGTAAATGTCACGTAGATTCAGCGCTTTCCGCTTACATTTTACGGTAGCTTTTTTGTAAATTGGTATTTAAAACAATAAAAAGAAATAATAATATGAATTAATACAAATAAATAAAAAAGTACTTTATACAATCCGAACTGGATTTTATTTATTTGTTTAGTTTATTGTCTAATAATATATTTCTATAAATTTTATGACATTTTCCAATTCTGTGCGAAATGCGCTGATTAGTGCCAATCTTTAAACGTAGTCTTGCATTGAAATTGGAATAGTAATATCATAAATTAAATTGATGATCAAATTTAACGCTTATGTTAATGAGCATCTTTAGAACACTGTAAAAAATTTAATTTTGTAGAACTGGAAAATGTATATAAATATAATAAATATAATAAAGTATAATATGTATATAAATAAAATTAACAGAAATTAGCTATTGGTTTAGTTTCACTTAAGATGAATTAATGTTGAATCGCTCGTAAATAATATCATTTTAAAACATTATTATAATATAAGCTTGATTTTTAAAATCTTGAAATAATAAAATTTATGAAAATGGAAATCAGCAATAACTGAGATTAAATTGACTCTACACTTGTTCGTCTATATATATATATATATATATATACGTATGTTAATTCTTTCGTGCCAGCTTGACCTGTTCGTTCTACTTCAGATATTACTAGTGCGCGAAACCTTATCGTCCTAAATTCTCGTATGTACCGCAGCTCTTGTTTTTCGCGACAGCTATATTCGCGCGTGCCAAGATTGTGCGTACTAATAAAATGACGTATATTATGAAAGTAGCGTTTTGGAGCAGATGCATGTGGATAATTGCATTAATTTTTACATGATTTTTTAATGATGATAAATTAAAAAAATATAATAGTATAATATTGAATATGATAATTTTTATAATAAAATAAAAAATATATATAAAATATATATAAAATATATATAAAAATTTTGCAAATCGACGGATACAATTTGAACTTTTTTGAACTCATTATATTATAATTTTCTGAAGGATAAAAGAAACCTAACATTCGCGTGTGTAAATAATTAAGTAATTCCGGATTTCTGAAATGAAGCAAAGTCGAGTTTTATGACATCATACATAATTGCTGTGTGTAATTAACTGATTCATTTTCTTGCAAAATATCTTCCTCCTTATATTGAATATGTTTCTGAAATGTTGAAATAAAAAAGATGCGAGAAAAACACCTGGGCAAAGTAATTTTTTTTATTAAGTACTTACCGTACATGACAGGTGCAGTTTCAACTGGAAATATCGGGCGCATTTGCCGCGGAGACAAAGAGAAAGAACTTGGTCGGGCTCCATCGATGGCCAACTGTTTATCAACCACAGTTCCTGTCAATCTGGCAGCTTCTCAAATAGCGGGTCGACACACGCCCACGAGAAATTCTTTGAGGCACAGCAGAATGATCGTAATGCATCGGACCGGTCATCGTGAGTACACAATCACTTCTTACCTGAGCTTTGTATCTTTCTAATCACAGTGTTAACGATAGGCATGACAAAATTATTTAAATTCTTTAAATTTATATTTCTACTTCTCGTCTCACAGACTTTAACAGTCGATTTTTTGAAATATTTGAAAAAAGTAATTATATATCCTGCACGCATCGTATTGTGTAACAAGCGATTGCACTTAGCCATATCATTTTGTGACTTCTAAATAGTAGAACGTGATAATTCTATCGTTCGTTATTATAAGTACGCATTGATGACGAAAAAGTTACAAGAATTTAAGAATCTAAGCGAACGTTTCGAAATATACATATATCCAAGAACGCATGCAATCAGCAAATTACCGATGAGAAGCAATGGCATTCTCTGCGCTCTTCTTGATCGATCTTATGAAATCGTGTGTGTACGATTATTAATTTTTTGACGGCTATGCGATCGATTTCTCTCGAAGATAAGATCGCGCGCTCGCGAATTGCTTCTCCGGTTGTGGAATGCGACCAGCCCGGTACAATTTGATTTTCTCGATTTCTTTTAATAATCTCGTTGCTTCACGCGACACATTATGATGTTGCCATATAATTCTACGTACGCTAATGAACGCGACTATCACTCTTAGCCGCCGGCCGGTTGCTTAGCAGGATTGAGATTGATGCCAAGGCAGACAGGAAGATTATAATTAGTATCGCCATGGATTGCAAGAAAGTGCAGCGACTTTTTATCATCGTGATAATTAGATAGAATCAAATGCATGAGTAAAGATAGTTAATGAAAGGAGTTAAAGGTGATGAAAATGCAATGTGCGAAAGAATGGGAGTTTGTTTTAAAGAAGATGGACATAAAATTGGGATTCATACCTGTGTAATTAAATAAGAAATATATTTAAAGAATATTTAATATATAAAAGAATTTTAATTAAAGAATGTTTAATGTATAAAAAATATCAAACATATATAATATATTCTTTATAAAAAGAATATTATAACATTAACAAGATTTTAAAGGTTCTATTAAAATTCACTAATATTTCATTAAAAATTCCATTTTTATCACAACCGATTTAAAATTCAATTATCATATTACTGTTCTTATAATTTATCCAATATTTTTTATTAAAATTGTATGTAAAATTATTTTGCCTAAAATTTTTTGTGCGTGCGCGTGTGTGTGTCTAGAGAATTATTTTATTGCAAGTGTTGTATTATGCAATTTTTGTTTGAAAAAAATGAAAAAAATGCAATTTATTTGAAGAATTCAGTCGAAGAAATACAGAATTTTATTATAAATTCTGCTAACTACTCTATCGTTCATTTAGAAAAAGAATTCTTGTTTTCTTCAATTACTCTCGCGTATATGTATTTCACTGATGTGAGTTTTAAACGTTTCGTGCTCCGCTGGCCACAGAACATAAAGTGGATGCACATGGTTCTCCGCAGATAGCGGAAGTATCAGACCGGAAATATATCGCGTGATCTTTTTGGTACGTATTCAGAATGCGTAGTCTCATTTTGGCGCAAAAAATTCATTGTACTTTTTAATACTCGTCTCGCTTTGTACACACTGAAATTAATTATCATAGCGTAATTCCATTATACTTGCAAAATCGTAACTATTTCTTGATTACAATAAGACGAAAATTATTTCACAGGAAATATACTTTTGAGCAGCTAAACTTTCTTATCAGAAAACATTATATCGAATAGAATTATAAATCTTCATTATTTAAAAAAAATCTGAAGATCAGCAGTAAATATTTAAACATTCATATCTATATAAACTGTTAGTCTCTATAGTAATGTTATTTGATCTTATAATTAATATTGGAATATTAATTAAAGCAAAAAAAATGATTATGTAAGCGATAAATACTATTTCCATATTTTTTTGAAAATAAGCAACACAGCGCGAGTACGAAGGCTCGAAATTGATGATGTATATACATACCGTGATCCGTTCCGCTGTTCAAGGGCTTAGTATATACGTAGCCCTAATTCTATTTCAGGACTTACAAGCCGACCCGTTATTCTTACGCCCAATTTCGGCGCCCTTACATATGTAATCCTCGTTTGGCTTTCATCCAAAAATATCCGGCCAGTAATCAAACAATCGTAATATTGAAAATAAATGAGTTTCAAACATACATACTTATGATAATTTGAGCGAACAAATAATACGCAACTCTTATATATGTATACACTTATATATACAACAAATATTAATAAATTAAAATGTAATTTTTACGGTGTAAAAATTATTTATATACAAAATTTTTATATTATAAATTTCTTGCTCATGGCAACGTGACAGAAAATATTTGTTGAATATATCAATCTAGAAGTTAATTGCAACATCTTACAACCGCGTTAGTTAACAAAATTACAGTGCAATTACTTAATTAATGACCTGCGGTCATGCCTTCTTACGCAAGTTACATCGTGAGCATTCATGCATTGGGGACAACGGATGATGAAAACGTACCACCCAGTATGCGTATATTATATGTGGGCCGCACATTTTGCGGCAAATTTGCCGGCCGTGACGACGCGATGTATGAGACAAGGACCGACGTTGCTCATTGTTATCTCATACATATAATGTGCATTCACGTTTATATTCACATAAATCGACCCATTTACGTAGTCGACGTGACCGGTACCTGATGTGAACGAAGACAAATTACAGATAGTTTGGAATTTACACGGTGAATGGATTGCAATATACGAGTCATTGTTAAATAATATCGGCTTTAAATTCCTTTTTGACTTTAATAATTGCACCGGACGAGTCTAATTTTCAACTTCCGTAATTTTAATAATAAACGTAGCATGCTTTTTAACTTCTAAATTTGGCAATTATTTTCACAATGTTTATCTATTGTTATCTTGGGTTACATGTCAAGTAAGTATAAATTTCTGAGCTGCTGAGTATTAGTAGCGATATATATCATACTAGCAATATATCATTGATAAATGGATATTAAATTAAAGGTGATAAGTGCGTACGTGATTCATTCCGTTGGTTGTGTCGTCGTTTGACCTCTTGATATAACTCTTTCTTCCTTTATACCCGCACCGGTAGATCCTCGTATTGTGCAATAAGTACGGCGTACATATGGCAAAGCAATACAATACGAACAACGCGTATTCATGTCTTGCATTCCCGCACCGTGCGAATCGCTTCTCAAAAGAGCAGCAATATCTGCTACTTGACAACTGCAGTAGTCGTCCGATCACATCAAAAAGAGTCCTGTTTTTTAGAGAAGGAACAGTCTGCAATTTTACGTTACCTTAAGATAATTACGTGAAAATCGAGATTATGTTCGCTTTTTATTTTAATCGACCTTTCTACAATGTGCGGACGTTTATATTCTGCAGTTGCAGTTTGCATCGTTCGCCAGTTATAGCGCGTACCTGCGGTACAGTTAGAGACATAATCCTCACATAGCAGATGCGCGCATTACGTTTCCGTGTGTGAAAATTGTTTTTCTCTTCCGTAGCGAGCACGTATCGTATCTTCTACGAATTGTCGAGCGATGTCGTGAGATATTAAAATTCTGCATGCGTATTGCGCTGCAAAAGAATTTCTCTTTTATACGTGCGTGACGTAAAATGCATCCATGATCAGTCTCTGCGTAAACATTAATAGTGTAAAAATTGCCCTATGTTTAAGAATACTGATTTTAGGATAGAATTTTTAAGAGTTGATTGTAAAAGTTGATTGTAAAAGTTGATTGTATTTAATATCTTTAGCAACATTGATTATTGACTGATGTACTATATTGACTGATTTATGCTCTAACAACAATATTAAAAAATGTCAGGCAATAGTGTAAAAAAGAGTTGCCTTAATTTGAATTACCTTAATAAGAATTTTATTTTAATTAAACAATGAAATGCTAGTTTGTCTCTTTAAATGAATTAAATTTTCTATAGATTAAGATTTCTTTAGTCTCACATATATATATATATATGCTTCATAATTTTTAAGAATACTATAAGAATAATTTATATTGTAACATAATAAAAAAAAATAAATTTAAATCTTCAATAATGAAATATGTCAATATATCGTAAATTGTTACAATATCGCGTAAAGAAAAAGACGTTTTTAAATATTATTGTCAAAAATTAGTCGATATAACAATCGATTAATGTTGCTAAATATATTAAATATGAGGTTCTATTTCTTGACAATCTTATCTTAAAAACTTTCGCCAGTTATAGCTTTTTTAAACATGAAAGAACAAGTATATTATAAAATATGACAAGCAATTTTATTTTCCAAGAATCTTTATCTTGAAATCTACTTTTTTAAACGTAGGGGGATAAGATTTACATATCTATTAGATATATCGTCTAGATTTTTCCTTGCTATCATCTTTCTCGGTTTAAAGTGTGCCGCGACACTAAAACAGTTGAGAAACACTGACTTAGGCTCATAGAGAATAATTATCTCAGGTACGTATATGAGTTTCCACATACACGATTATAGAGTTACCACATTATACATTAAAACTAAAGAGATTTATAATTTATAAACATGTTTTTAAATGTGTAACATGTAATATGTTTGTATTCTATTATCTAATCTTATATTTAATTCTAAACTATTAAACAAAATAATAAATAATAAGAAAAATCAGAATTAATAATGTACTTCTTTTCTTGAATTTATAGTTAATGGTTGAGAAATTTCTTGTTTTTTTCTTTTCTTTTTTCATTTTTTTCTAATTAATTTTGTCTAATTTGTAGCTTGACTTTGAATATATTAATTAGTTTATATCTGACTACAGTACAAGTTTGCATACTATACTTCCTCAATCAAGTATTCAGCACAGCGTATCCAGTAAACATAGTGTCCCTTCACTCTTGCGGTTTTTCAATGGCGGTCAAAGTACTCATTTCTTCCTCACACTAACGTTTCATAGTCTGTTCTCAATAGTATAAATACACTGTAATCGTTGTTTCTATTGCTTAATCTATAAATATTGATCTATCATTTACGAGGAAATCCGCTTTTATTATTACGCTTTTTTTATTTACGGAAAATTTTATAGTCCAGTGAGAAACTCATTTTGAATCGATTCTTGCAACGTTCATTTGTAATTTTTGAATATCAATCATATAATCCTAAATTTTTTTACATTTACAACGAATTTTTGATTTGAAAAGGAAGGAAAAATAGTTCGAGTAACTTATAATTTAGTTATATATGGCGATGAACACATTATATGTTATTGTATCAGACATTAACTCAATGCGTTGTACATTAATGCATTTTTTTAAATTATTTCTAATTATATCTATGTGTATTTCTTAATCTTACATATGTGAAGTTCTGCAAAAAGACATTACTTATTTTATAATCATGCTTTTTTCTTATAACTTTTTTCTTATATATACATAGAATTATATATACGTAGAATTAGTTTTTCAAGTTAGTTCCCGCGTCCGTTTGATATGTCAAAAAAAAAATGTTTATATACACACATATAGGGAATTTTTTTTAATACTTAAAAAAATTTAAAGGGATATAGCATATATGTTATTTAGTAGCACTATATTTTTATAATTAACTGTATAGTTTTTCTCTTTACTGTATAGTTTTTTTCTTATAAATCAAAGGTACTGTTTACGAAACTTGACAAGGAACTGCCATTTACATACCATTGCAAAATGCTATGGTGGTAGACGATTGCTCGCATTTTCTATTCAATATTCCAGTGGGAAATACTCAATCTTGCAGTGTAAATAATGGTAGTAGGCGAGTTTCCTGGCGATTTCTTCGATATGGCAAGGACATTTAATCATTCATCAACCGGTTGAGATACCTTGTAAGGAAGGATGGTGACGAGGCCACCTTGTTCGAAAACTCTCCTTTCTTTCGTAGATTTAAGTTTCTCGATTCCATGAGATATCGCTCAATGATCGGCAGTTTGTATGGGGAAATGTGTGTCGTAGCGAAGGATAAAATGACGTATGCCTATCTTCGCAACGTCGAATTACCTAATTACCTAATAGGCGACCGATTGCATGTCTCAACTCTCTAACTTAAGAGATCTGCGCGAGTAAATGTTTCTAACGGATGTAATGTGATGAATTGCGTGACGAAATTATCGACTTTTTCTCCGGGGAATAATCCCACGACAACTAAGAAAGGATGTGAATCGCGATAAAAGATGATGAAGATAGTTTACTTCTTTTGTGTTCGAATTTACCTAATCACTTTCAAAAATGATCTAACTTTTTTATTTTGTCTAGTATTATTTGATATTATTTCGTTTTTTTTAAATAAATAAATTGATGCGTAACTTACAATACATGTATGAATAATGTAATCATCTATAGAACAAATTCTGAATAAATTTGTAATAGATTGCCAGCGATAATTATGTATTGATGACGCGATATTACGAAACGATAACGATAGCGATGAGAGTAAAAAGTAGGTTTATATTTTTAGGCCCAGAGAAGTTTTTACCTCCTTTGATCTACCATCGACGATTAGCTCGATGTCTGGCAGCATTGCAGACTATTCTCGGCGTCGCAGTGATTTCTTTGTCATTATGGTTGTTGCTTTGGGCACCGCACCTGCCTATTATGGACAATCCATATTGGAGTGGCATGCCCGTAAGTGCAATAATTTTATACGGCGATTAAATTTGCATTCCATATCATGATAATGCAAGAATACAAAATGGTAATCCTCGCTTATCTAACAAGCTGAGTCTGCTAGAATAGGCACACTAACATATGGCTGCAATTAGACTTACATATGTATTATAAAATGATATAATCATGCTTTGTAATAACACAGATGTATTATTTTTTATATATTATAATCGTATGTATCTAACAGTTTTAAGTCAAAGAGATTGTTTATTGGAACTAATCGTTATTTATTTGCTGTATCGGTTTTAACGGTTTTGAATATAATACTCCTTCAGATTTTTTATAAAACTTAATATTATTAAAAAGCTTAATCCTTAATTAATTAAAGGTAAGTATGCAATAAAAGTAATCTTCTTAATAACAAAAATATTTTGCTTTTTTACAATATTTTTAATTTTATACAGTATTATTAATATGAAATAAAATTGTACAGAGTATCCCATTTTAATCTTCGCATCGAAATATCTTGTAACAACAAAAATATTATGCATTTTACATATGCAACTATATGTTTTCTTTACTTCAATTTATTTATCTTATTATTCTGTGCAAACAAGTATAAAGGTATGATTATTATCAAAAGATTAATATTTTACGAGATATTTCATATTTCATGTTACAATAAAAAATAAAATATCTCATAAACTATATTAAGTTTTCGTTATTTACCTTAATACTTTTATATGTAGAATAATTAGTGGAATCATATTAGATAAGAAAAACCTTTTATTAAAAAAATGACCTTCATGTAATCTTAATAAATCAATGTTCTTTGAAATTTATTTTTTAAGATTACGTAAAGATTATTCAATCCCCTTTAAATCAACTTTTATATAAAATATTTTTTGGAATCCTTTATACTTTTCAAAATATTAGATACAATAAGTTTAAAATGGGATATGTGTAACTTTAAACGCGTAAGTATATCTTACATTAACATTTTAAGTTGTAATATTTTCTTTTCGTTCAATTGTTTAATATTTTTTATTTCGATATTTTCAGCTCTTGATGTCTGGGAGTTTTGGAATTTGCCTGTTGTGCTGTTTTAAAAAGGAATATCCGACTTTGACTTCTGGATTTTGTCTTTCCGCTACAAAGGTAAATAAAAATTCTGATTCATTGTAGAGATTTCTTAGAGACACTTTCAAGACCGAGTTACTTATTCAGCTCGTCTAATTTTTTATATTGTTAAAGCAGTATAAGATATTTAGCATTATTATTATATGTTGTTTTATAATAGTATATATAGGTAATGTTTCTATTTTAATTAATTAAAAAAATTTTAATTGCAGAAAAGTATCAATTTTATTTAGATGTTATTTGATTTATTAATTTTATTCTGATTTATTTCTAAAATAATTATTGTATATTACTTACAAAAATCACACTCTTTTTCTATGATGCTTATATCACGTTTCTTCATGATGAACAGGTAGTTAGCATATTTTTGGCAGTTCTGGCAACTGTTGCATGTGTGAGTGCGTGCATATTCTCTGCAATACACTTGTCACGTCTTATGGGACTGGAATGCACTCCGGCACGAGTATTAAATGCTACGTGCGTATGCAGACCACGCGGCGAATCGCTTGATTCACTCGAAGGTGTAATCAGGTATGCCAAAAAATTGGACATAGATTGTTAGAATTACGTAACATTTTCTAGAATATCTAAAAAAACCGTAGAAATTGAAATATATACATATATCTTATATGTATTTCTGAACACAATCTTTATAAAAATTCGATTTTTTCGATCATTTCGACTTTTTCCTTTTTTTATCGGAAATCTATATTATATAAATATAACGAGTTTAGTAATAACTATATAATTTATGTAAAGATGTAAAAATGCTTTTAAAATAACAATGTGCATATTTTATTAGATACATCGATCTTAATTGTCCCGAAGTAGAAAGTATTCTGACAATCCTCCTCATCTTCTCATGCACTTGTAACGGATTAGGCGTCTTGGTGGCGGGATGGTATAGTTATCTCCACTGGAGCACGCGATACAAAAGGCCAAAGTACACGCAGGTCAGGACCAATACCGTTTCCATGAACAATAAATCCAACAGTAGACCGATCTACAAATCGAATCTAGAGGAACGATGACGTTTGTATATAATGATCAAAATCTTTCCATTTTTATTGTGATCCATTGACATCTTCCGTACATCTACCGTATCATCCGATCACTATTGTGATCAATTATACATATGTACAAAAAAAATGTGAACAATTACACATTAATAAATTTTATTTTATACTAATTTAAGACAAAATCATTGAGATATACAAAACGTCAAAAATTATTTTTTAAATATTGATATATGAAAAGGAAAAAAGAATGTAATCTTCACAAAGATATGAGCAGAAAAAAATTTTTCGACAAGCTAGAACTGTCCTAATGTAAACAGTTGCAGTTTTATAAAAGAATAAAAATTAAGTCTAAGTGTATTATTAATGATTAATAATATAGATAATAATATTGATAATAATATTAATGATCATATTTCATTAATCAAATACGATAAGTATGATAAATATGTAAACTATAATGAGTTGGTATTTTATAGCTCATTAATTAACGCTCACCTTTTTTATTACGATGCTCAGTATTTGTTTAAACGTAATGTGTGTATTTATGTGTGCATGCATCTGACAGTGTGTGTTTGTCTTTCAACATGAAAGAAGTTTGCAAAAAACGCAAAGACTATTGATTAAGTTACTTATATTAGAATTAAAATTTAAATAAATCTATAGAATACCTCAAGAGATTACCGAAATAATGTAATATTAAAAAAATGTTTGCGTTTAACTTTTTGTACGTTATTTTGGATGTGTTTAGTGAAATAATATTGAATAAAAATTATCATGAATTAATGAAAAATAAATTTGTGGCAAGTAAATTTGATATAAATTATGCATAATGTTATTCTTACTTACTGCAACATCTAATCCCATAATTGCTTCAATTATCGAAATAATCATTAAAGTATTTCATGATAATGATGTGAAGAAATTATATGAAAAAAAAAGAAATATACGCTACAAAAATATATGCGACAATTCTATTTATTTTTACTATTAATATGAATTTTTTCTACAATATTATGTTTAAATTCACAATTTTATTCATAATTTAATATATTTATAAATTCACTAATATGTTTTGTGCACTTTGCAGTTTTAAGTAAATTTTTATAAAAAATGTCATAAAAAATTTTACTTGTTTTTAATAAAACGATTAGCATGAATATTAATTATTAATATAGTTCTGCGTTTCTTATATGATTTTATAAAAAACCAAAAACAAAAATAAAAAACGTTACTTTCTATTTAATAAACACGTTATTGTTCTTGTGTTTGATGCAGCAAATTGAAAGACGAATATGACATCTTAAGTAACTGTAAAAAATTATAGATGTATTTATAAATATTCGAAATTTGCAGTCAGCAATAATTTTTATTTTAATTTGTTGATACTGACGGCTACGAACGATTCAAGATTCATCGTGATAATATACGCGCTACTAAATTCGATGGGAAACGTCGAACGTTTCATAATTATTAGTAGACTCTTTTTGTTGCTATTGCTAAGTTCCAGCCAATTCATATTATAAACACTATTCGCCAACTGAAGGCTCTATAAATAAAAACATGAAAACATTGCAAATTACAAGAAGAGAATATCATATATTTGTTTTAGTTCCTTTTCTTAATCACTTCTATCTCATTATTAATTTATCTTATGTCTTATTTAAGTTTAATGATAAAATTAATTTGTTTAAATGAAATATATATACTTTTAATTTGACTTCATTTCCAAACCAACAATAAATGAAAATCTGTGCCAACATGCAGCCTGTATACATTATCAATGGAATAAATTTCATATATTCATTTGCCATAGCCATTCGATATAAATTTGAGCACACCACCATCATGCTCACCCCGAATTGAACAGCAATTATTTTCGCGAACTTGTCATTTATCGTATGCGCATATCTGCGATTAAATAAAAAATTTTAAATATATTATTCTAAGTAATATAAATAATCTTAAATATAATATTCTATCTATTTCAATTATTTATTGTATTATCTGTGTTCACGTTAAATGTACTTAATGATCAATTATTAGAACAAGTGCAAAATATTTCTATATCAATCATAAAATTCAAATCAAAATTCTCTGAATCTGTGGTATTTTACATATATTTATTAGCCAATAAAAGCTTTGAATATTTTTTTATTTTAATGAAAGAATATAAAAAAATTGTTATAAAAGAGATACTTTGTATTTCACGTATTTCAAATTCAAGAAAAAGAAAATTATTCAATGAAACTAACTTAACTATATAATTGTGATGATTAATACAATCGCACAAAATATTTTGATTTTGATTGATATTTTTCAATCGATATTCCAATATCTCGAATTGACAACATATGTGCAGCAAGAATCCGCAAACCAAGCTCTCGCAAGCGACATTTACTAAACCGGAACATGACATGCCTATCATTTGGTTAGTATATACGAAAGTAAATGCAATTGGAGTTGAATAATCGAATGGTATCCATGCTCTGTATGTCAAGTTTCCTTTTGAAAGATCCATGAAGATAGATGATATAATTACTACGACAACCGCTGAACCTACGAGGATTAAATATCCCATCGCAACGTTCCTATATATAAAACCACAATTATATAATATCCATTCTTATTTGTTTTTTACTATTATAATATTTGTTTTTAAACTTTACTTGTTATTTTATTTTTAAATAATTTTTGGATTATTATAACTGAATTATCTTATTCTCTCATAATTATTATATCATAAATAAATTTATTTATCAATTCTTATTTAATTAATTTTTAATTTGTTTAAATATAAAAGTAAAGAATTTTTTATGTAAGTTGTGAGATAAATTTATTTAAAGAATATTGTATATTGTTATAATTAAACATTACATGGATATATTTTATATATATATATATATATATATATATATGTATATATATATATGTATATGTGTGTGTGTGTGTGTGTGTGTGTGTGTGTGTGTGTGTGTGTGTGTGTGTGTGTGTGTGTATATGTATATACTTACTGTATTCTTTTATCAAATTGCTGTCGAATTGTTATTTCGTGAAATTCATTTGGTTTAAAAGGTTTTTTGCGGAGAACGTTGACTAGCATTCTGACATTTTTATGATCTATCCATAAACAAATATTTTTATAACCCGCGACAAATACAGTCAACATCATATATAATGAATCGGTGAGGTCGTCAGAATTATTGACATACATTATGATGTTCATAAATTGGGATATTGCAAATATATTTAATGAAAGGACCAGAAACATTGCGTAAGTTTTGTAAATTATATGGTTCAACAAGGATGTCCATGAAGGCGGTTGCCAAAATCCAGCAATTGTACAGATAGTGAGGGTAAATTTCAGCACGTGCATTTGAACTGTTCTAATTCAATTTTTCCTACACAAATTGCTATTAATTATGAGACCTTTCAATGTAATAAATTTTGATTAAAATTAATCGGATAGGTATAAAATAGCTAACATTGAATTTTCATGAAAATGAACGTAATTTTTGGAATGTTATAATTTGCATACCGTGATATTTAATGAAGTAATTCGTCAATAAACAGAGAGCTTGCTTATTAACTGCGCGACTATACAGAACAAGAGCAGCATAAGCAATACTCTGAGAATTTAAGATTGTCGACATAAACACTAAATTTGAACAGCAAATTAATTAAAACGTGTTAATTTGATGATAATTCGTGCACGATTACACCGATCAATATTTCCTTTTACGAGGATATTTGAGAAAACTGTATCATCAATTATGACAGATGTGTACGAAGTTTTAGTCAGATTCTTAGCTGCAATTTATATTAGAAATTTAATATCCTTTATATTTTTGACATAATTATATACTGTTTATTATAATTGAAATGTCTCATTTATAAAGATTACATACACAAAGTAAATTTAATTTTATTATAGAAAATAGTATATATTATAGAAAATAATAAGAAATACTCAAGAAATACTAATTTTCAATTTTATTTTATTTATAAGAAATATATTTTTGTAAAAACTTTTTTATATATTCCTCACCTTTATGTAGTTTTCCAAATTAAATAAATCTCCTTTATGTAGATTTCCAAATTAGTTAATAAATAAATTATTTTGAATATAAATCTTTTTTTAATATAAATTTTGTATATAAATTTTTGTTAAAAGTTAAACTTTTGGAACACGTATTACATTTTTATATTTTTTATACTTTAACTTACTGATGATTAATTCACCCCTTTGTATTTTATATCCCTTTGTATTTATCCTGTTTGTCAAATATTTGCAAAATTAATTTATTAAATTGACACACAATTAAAAAAATAAATATGTAAGTCGTTATCTTAAGCAAAAACAGATAGAGCAAAGGATTACAAAGGATCGAGATACTCCGAATGTCTATGAGTCTTATGATTCTACTTTCAATAGTGATGCTATTTGTAACCCTTAAAAATATGTCTTTGTCTTTATTTGGATTATTAACATAATGTTGCATCTACGATAAATGCCAAAGAATATTTTGACGAACGAAAGCACAACGTTTTTACGAGATATATGTTTTATTGAAAAATTGCGTAATATATCCTGTTATTTTACATAGAGGTACAGAAGTAAGATAAATAATTCGGAAAAGTAAATTCCTAGAATTTTCTTTAATAAATTATTAGCCTTCAACTACTTCCACGATCGATATAGTTTTCTTATTGTACCTATGACAAAATACTTATTACTACCATATATTTTCGCAATATCAAGAAATGTATATCCTTAATATTAGTTAATAAAATAGTAATTGGTAATAAAATCTTAATACCAACCAGATACTCGATTTTGCATGATATATTTTTTTATTATCTTACAGTTTATAACTCGACTCTTTTGCATCGAGATGCAATACAAGTCAAAGTATAACTGAAGTAAGCCACATCAAAACGTTGTAAGTACCAAAATTGTGTATTTTATTATAGATTGTAAATATATATTGTATAGATGGATTGTAAATATTGTTCTCTCACATATTAATATCTAATGTGGAAAATCAAATATTGTGTACAAGCGAAGAAAAATGGCCGATAAGGTATAAGTATTTTTTTTTAATATGATAAGGTATAAGCACTTTATTTGAAAAACTAATAATATTTTTTAAATTATTTTAATTTTAATTACTGTAATATTATCTTTTTAAATTAGAACTTAATCAAAAATTTAGAAACTTAATTAAAAATTAAAAATTTTTGCAAAAACTCATCTTTAGATATTTCAGTAATTTTTTGGAAAATTTTTGAAGCTATAGTTTTCTTTGTTATGGAAAATTAAAAAAAGGCACGCCTGGAATGGCGTGCGCGCATTGTGTTTTGATGCTTCCATGCTTTCATTTGTATGTTATAAAACTATATTATAATTTGCATACTCTGTCCTTCAATGAAAATAAATAAGGCAAAGAAAAAAATTTTAATTATCAATTAGATTTATTTATAAATCTATCCAAACGTCACTACATTAATAATAACTCAAACTGAACTTTTTTTTATAATTGCTTATATAAAATTGCGTCTGTTATAATATTTCCGTAACGTTTAATCTAATCCAATCCATTAGATGTGGGAAAAAGTTCGTGGCGTTTTTCCCGTTACATCTAACGAGAAAAACGCCATGAACTTTTTCCCACATTTAATATTTTGTTGGCTAAGATGCTAAATTATAAATCAGAATATTTGAACAAAAAGTAAATAATACTTTGTAATATCATTATATTAGAAATATGGAGAAATATGAAAGAAAATACATTAAAAAAATGCTTGTAATAATTTTTTATTTTTAGTACTAATGTGAAATTTTTGAAGTAACTAACATGATTTAATTTATGAAATTTTTATTTCTTTTTTAATGTCTTTATTAAAATTAATGTCAATGAAGATTTTTAATAAGAATATAAGTTTCGAAAGTTTATGTAGTTACTAATAAAATATGAATTTTGTATTTAAAAAAATGAAATGTAAATGATAATTAAAATGTAAATGATTTCATAACACGTTGAATAATAACGTTTGTTAATTGAATAATAATTTTATTTATTTATTATTAATCTTGCGTTTGATGCAACAAGTTGAAAGCCGAGTATGACATTTTAAGTAACTGTAAAAATCGTAAATTAAAAATTATTTAAAGTAGTTGTAATATATTTAGCAATAATATTTATCTTTGATACTAACAGCTACAAATGACTCAAGATTCATCGTGATTATATACGCACTACTAAATTCGATAGGATTCATTGCGCGTCTCATGATTATTAAAAGACCTTTTTTGTTGTTATTGCTAAGTGATGGCCACTGTATATTATAAATATTATTCATCAACTGAAGGCTCTACGGGATACAAAAATATTGCATTACAAAACACATTACAAAACACAAATATTATTCATCCCAATTTTATTATAAATATAGCTTTATTATATTATTTATGAATGCGATCTACTTTAGGTTATTTCTTCGAAGCATTTGATTGATCAATCAATGCTTCAAAGCATTTGTAGCATTAACTGGACCGTAGCCTATAGTTCTAATAATATACATATACTTATATATATATATATAAAATGTTAATTTATTTTAGAGAAATATATTATACTTTTGTTTTAACTTCGTTTCCAAACCAACAATAGATGAAAATTTGTGTCAATATGGCCCCTGTATACATCATCAATGAAATGAATGTCACATAGTCTGTCGCCATTGCTATTCGATATAAATTCGAGCATACCACTAACATGCTCACTGCAAACTGGAGACCAATTATTTTCGCAAACATATTATTTACTACATATGCATATCTGTGATTAAATATAAGAGGTTTAGTTTTATAGCAAATAGCCCTTAATATACATAAAGTTACACATAAATTGAATTTTCATTACTATTAATTATTTAATATATTAATTATTTAATTTATTTATTTAATAAAATAATCTACAATAATAAAATAATCAAGATAGATATACATATTAAGTTTTTATCTTTGAGATTTTTAATAAATAAGAAAGAAATAATCAAATTAATTCAATAAAATTAATTTTAAATAAAATCTGTAAAATTAAGACATTGTTTAGAACGCTTTATTTATACTTTATTTATATCTTTTAATTATTTTGTATTATTTAAAGAATGCGCGATTTTTAGGAAAACGGAACTTTGTATTATATATAATTCAAATTTTCAAAGTACATAAGGAACCAACTCAAATATACGGTTGTGATGAGAAACACAATTACGCAGAACGTCTTCACCATGCGTCATTTTTGTCAATCGATATTCCAAAATTTCAAGTTGGCAGCAAATGTGCAATAAAAGACCGCAAATGATGCTCTCGCAAGCAACATTTACTATACCGGAAGTTGCCATGCCTATCAGCTGGTGAGTATAAACAAGAAAATATAAAGCAGGATATGAATAGTTGAACGGCACCCATGCTTTATATGTTAAATTTCTATTTGAAAATTCCATAATAACAGACGTTAAAACTATTGATATAATTGTCGCCATAATGAGAATCAAATATCGTAACGTGCTATTCCTATAAAATGACCATAAAAATTATTTAAACTAATTCTTTAATATAAATTTTATTTAACTCTACTATTATTTTATTACTGTATAATTACTATATATTTTTTCCTATATTTTTTCCTCTTTTTCTATTTGTAAGTTATACAAATATTTTAAAAGTATAGTAATAATAACTTGAAAAAATGAAATTGTGTTACATATTACATATCTATTTTTATAAATCTATTTCTATATCCATTTGTACAAATTGTCAATAAAATATGAATACAATATAATTACATTATTTTTATTACTTTTAAATATTAGAGAACATATAAGAAATATTTTGTTACTTAGAAAATATTTTATTGAAGAATAATTAAATTTTTTATTTGCATAACCTTAATACTTACTGCACCATTTTCTCAAATTTCTGTTGAATCTTCAATTCTTGTATTTCACATGCTGCAAAAGGTTTTTCATTAAGAACATTGATTATCACCATAATATTTTTGCGATCTATCCACATATAAACTTGTTTATAGCCTGCGACGAATACAGTCAACATCATGTATAAGGAATCAGTAAACTCGTCAGAGTTTTCGACGTTCAATACAATGTTCATAAATTGAGATATCGAAAATATATATAATGAAGAGACAAGAAACATTGCATATGTTTTATAAATTATATGTTTAAATAATGATGTCCATGAAATCGGTTGCCAGCATCCAGCAAATGCGCAGACTAAGAGTGTAAATTTCAGCACTCGCATTTGAGCTCCTTTAATGCAATTTTGTTTACACCAATTTCTATTAATATTTATTAATTAAATTATTTTTAAAATTAAAAAATTTTTTTAAAAATTATTATATAGAAATGTTTCTCTCCAAAGATAAAGATCAAACTACTATAAAATAAGTTTACTAAAAACGATAAAAAGGAGTATAAAAAAATTAAAATTTTATTTTTTAATTTGTTTAATAAAATTCTACTTGAAATATATTTTATTTATTTTGTATTTTAGTATTTTCCATAGTATAATTTATAGCTTAACTAAAGATATTTAATATAAAAAATTGATATTGTTAAATTTGATTAAAATTTTGATTTGATTAAATTTTGATGAGAGGAATTTATATTTACAAAGATAATTTATTAAGTTAATAAAAATTAATTTGGAACCACTTAATAAAATTTAATTTTTTTTATATTAATCTTTTGATATGCATATAATATTTTTACAACACATTTACTTTTTTATACAAAGATTTTTTTACATCGTGGATTACTTACGTTTATTTAATATTTCATTTTTAAGTTAATTTAAACTATTCATGTAATTTGTAAAGACATTATTTAAGCTCTTGTTGTGTCTTAAACGAAAATAGATAAGATTTGAAAGAAAGAAAAACTCGGAATGTCTGTAGAATGTCTCGCGTCTTTCTGATAATGATACTATGCATTACGTATGTACCTCTACTGTTATTATTGTAATATCTATTATTGTAATATATATCCATATATACAACCTACGGTGATATCCTATAAAATATTTTCACGAATTAAAATGCGGGATTCTTTCGATATATGTTCTATTAGAAATTATATAGTATACTATTTTCATAAAGACAGCAAAACAGAAGGAAAACTGATATATGAAGAGAAATGATTCTTTGAATAATCAATAAATTATTAGTTCATTAACTATTTGCAGAATACTTCAATATAGATTCCTCATTATATATTGTTTCGTCAAAATATTATATTTATTATTTTCCATTGTGTTGTCTACAATTTTAAACATATCACTTTAAATATCAGACATCCAACAAATCATTAGTTGCAATTTATAAAATAAAACTTCTATAAAATCTTAATATTGATGATAGTTCATATGCTCAGTTTTACTATGTTTTCGTTATATTCCTGTATTTTCTTTTTTTCTGAGTGAGTATAGTATGTCTGAGAATAATGAAAGGGGAATACAGTTATTTTTTAGTCTTGTCACGCAATAAGCTCTTATAAGAAGACGTAATCTATAAGTGTATTATATGTTATAAGTTATTTCCATATTATGATTTCTACATTTATTCTCTTCTACATCGCGAATGTAAAAAAAACAAAATTTTAATCTTTAAATTTTGTACGTATACACATAAATTAATATATATACATAATAAATAAGTAGTAAGTAAATTAAAATTAATTATTGATAAATTTGTGTGTAATGATGTTAATTGTTTATTATATTAGATGTTACGACAGTGCTGTCCAAAATAAAAATTAATGATTTAACGTAAAATGTTCCATATAAGATTGTCAGTAGTTACAATGAAACTAACACATAGTCAATGCTACAGCTGTCAACTGACAGACAAGGTCCCAATCAATACTAGGCCATCACTGGCTAAAATGACTGGGCTAATACCATCTGTCAGTATTGAGTCTAAGTCTTATTACCCAATACTTTGCCAGTACTGGGCCAATAGTTTGCCAATATTGCACCAACTGTGCAACCAGTAATGGCCCAGCATTGAGCCGATTGTAAAATCCTATATAGGGTGTCTGTGTGTGTGTGTGTGTGTGTGTGTAATAAAGAAAAAGTAAAATGTTTCATACACACACGCATAATGAAATTGCTTATAATGATTTTATTTATATATTCAGCATTAACACAATTTTTAAAATTGTTGATAAAATACTTTAATCAATATTTTTTTATTTCTCCAAAAAATATTTAAAACAATTGTTTTATGTGCTATAACTTTTCAAGAAGTAATAATAAGAACTCTTGATAAAATTGTATAAATCTAAAGATCATTTTATCGATACTAACAAGATATTAATATTTATTTCTACATTTATTTTAACATTCTTTTTATATGATTTTATAAAAATTAATGAGAACAATAACAATTCCTATTAAGCATGTTACTATACATTTGTTTGATGCAGCAAATTGAAAACAGAATATGACATCTTAAGCAACTGTAAAAAAATTATAAGTATATTAAAAGTTATTAAAAATAATTGCAAAATTTAATAATAATATCGATTTTAAATATCTGATACTGACAGCTACAAATGACTCAAGATTCATCGTGATTATGTACCCGCTGGTAAATTCGATAGGAGTCATTGCGCGCTTCATAATTAATAAGAGATCTTTTTTGTTGCTATTACTAAGCGCCAACCATTCTATATCATAAATACTATTTATTAATTGAAGGCTCTACAAATAAAAATGCATATTTTACATAATGTTATAGTGAGAAATGTTATTTTTTCTGATAATCTTAGTTACGTATTTATTTTGCATTTAGCATCACAGATAATTTATTTTAAACAATATTCAGTATATAAATAGGATCAATTTAAATAAAATGTACTTTTAACTTGACTTCGTTTCCAAACCAGCAGTAGATGAAAATCTGCACTAAAATAGCACTCGTATACATTATTAGAGAAATGAAACTAACGTAATCTCTCGCCATAGCTATTCGGTACAAATTCGAGCACACTACCAACATGCTCACAGCAAACTGGATAGCAATTATTTTCGCGAACATATTATTCACTGTATATGCATATCTGCGATTAGATTAAAAATTTTTAATAATACTTTAATATTTTAACAAATATAATTTTTTAATTTTTTACAAATTATTAAACTTATGTTACTAAATTTTAATTGCTCGTTTAATACAGAAAATATATAATATTTTATAATATTTATAATATTTTAATAATAATATTTTATTTTTATTTTTCTATCTTCTTTTTTTATCTCAAAATTTATCTACCTTTAATGAAAATTTTATAAACTATTTTATAAACTATTTTATTTAATAACTATTTTATTTAATCTCTATAAAAATATTTTTTAAATTTCTCTTTTTTAATCAAATTTCACTTGAAATTTGTTAAAGAATTCAATATTTTATTAGCTATATTTATATTTCTTTATTTTATTTTCGTCCAAAAAGTCTATAGATTTTTATAAATAAAAAATTATTTATCTTTCTAATTATTATAAAAAAGTTGTAGTAAAAAGTCTTCTTTATTTATTTATTGTTCCAGTTATTTATCTATTTGAGAAATAAATAATAATTGTTTAAAACATATCTTTATTTTGTGTGCAATTCAAGTTTTTTAATTAGAAGAAAAATTAAAAAAACTTTTGTCTTAAATGTGAACTGTTTAAATAAACTAACTCAAAGATACGGTTGTGATGACGAACACAGTCGCACAGACTATTTTGCGTAAGTTTTGTCAGTCGATACCCCAAAATTTCAAATTGACAACAGATGTGCAGTAAGAATCCACAAAGTAAGCTGTCGCAAGCAACATTTACTATACCAGAAGTTGACATAGCTATTAATTGGTGAATATATACAACAAAATAAATAGCAGGAGATGAGTAGTCAAACGGTACCCATGCCTTATATGTCAAGTTTCTTTTCTTAAAGTTCGTGGAGACAGACATCGTTAATATCGATGTGATTGACATCAAGACGATGATTAAATATCTTCGCATATTGTTTCTATAAAATAATTATAAAATTTATTACAGCAATTTCCAAGAGATTAACTCGTTTTTTTTATATTTCCTGTAATACATATCACTTATAATACTTTTTATCTATAGATACTTACAAATGTAAAAATATTCATAATTCTATAAAAAATTTAATGAAATGAAACATAATTTATATTATCTGTATCAAATTATTATGTAATATAACTAGATACGCTGTAATTACTAATGCTATAATTACTATAAAATATCCAAAAAGCAAGGCAAGATATTGCTATCTCGAAATTTATTGAGGAATAACTGATGCATTTAATTATACAATTTTATGACACTTACTGTATCAGTTTCTCAAATTTTTCTTGAATCATTACTTCATGTGTTTCATATGGTGCAAAAGGTTTTTCATTAAGAATATTTATTATTATTATAAAATTCTTACGATCTATCCACATATAAACCTGTTTGTAGCCTGCTACGAATATCGTCAACATCATGTATAAAGCATCGGTAAATTCATTAGAATTGCCGACGTTTAATGTAATATTTATAAATTGAGAAATCAAAAATAAATATAATGAGAAGATCAGAAATATTGCATAAGTCTTATAAATTATATGTTTAAACAGCGATGTCCATATAATCGGTTGCCAGCATCCAGCGAATGCGCAGAGCATGAGCGAAAATTTCAGCATTTGTGCTTCTTTTTAATGTAGATTAGCCTATACAATTTGCAGTTAACATTTACGTTATTGTTTATCGTAATATTGATTGAAATATTTCTTTTTTTTTTAGGATAGAAGAAGAAAATATTAAAAATGATTCTAATATGCTAATTTAAAGAAGTTAAGAAATTCTTTGAAATTAATTTTATAAAATCTTATTTTTATATGCACTTACAAAGATTTTCTAATTAATTTATATTACTTGCATTTATTTTAGCTGTTTATCACATTATTAAAATTAACATGAACTACTCAAGTATATTCTTGAGAATATTATTTGATTAAATCTTCGTTTTTTATCTCCTCAAACTACAATGTATAAATCTCTACCGTAGCTCTCGACTATTTTCTAATTCTGATATTTCTACTCGTCCACACACATGTATCCATACTTCTGTTATTACAATACTAGTAATGCGACATTCTTGAGAAATAATATTTTCATGAAATAAGACACGAGATTGTTTCGAGGTAATAATGCTTTATTAGACAAATGTATAACTGTCTATAAATATTTTTATGAAGACAATGAGATAGAAAAGATAGACAGATATATGGAAAAATAAATTCTTTGAATTGTCCTCAGTAAAATGTATTATTTGCCTTCTATATTTCCACATAATTAATTTCTTTTAATATAGTTTCCTTTAATATAGTTTCCTTTAATATTCACCCATGGTATATTACAAAATATTTTTACTATCTGTTTGTGAAATTAATACCTTGATTGTTGCGTAGTGAATCGTTGGCTATAGCTCATGGCAATGAAATTTTAATGTTAATAGTTTGTATGTCCGGTTACTAATACATTTTTTGCCTTAGCGGCTCGCTGTCACATGTCGAAATATCATCAAGTGCTTCGTTGAATGTTGATTTTACATTTATTCTTCTTTTATATATACTTTATATACACAGAGAAAATATCTTTAATTCTTAGATTAAATGGAAAGTTGAAGATATTAGTAGTTATTTACAATAGTTATAACAAATTTTTCTATAATGTATTTACTTGCACGCATATTATTTTTAACTACAATATTATTTATTATAATAAAGTATCAATAAATAATTTTAACACAATAAATGTTTGTAACCTAAGGAGGAATAATATAAATTGAATAGAAATATCTCGAAAAAGTTTGTAACAAAATCCTTATAATTTGAATATGTCTATTGTTAATATAAATTTCTTGTAATATCATTTTAATTTTATTTCTCCTAAGCACATATACCTATTATTATCTTTTCTTATACCATAAATCAAAGTACATGCTAATGTAAGCACGTACTTCCACAAAC
>NW_012130066.1:4516796-4520021 GCF_000143395.1 Atta cephalotes
AATGGATTTTTTTAACATACCTCGTACATCGTTTTATGAAATTTAACCGATAACAATTTCTATTAATCCTGTAGAGAGTGCTTTAATAAGTTGTAAGCTGAATATGATGATTTAAGTAACTGTAAAAAGATTTTAAGTATTTAATATTACACTTGATATTTATAGCAAATTTATATTTATAAATATAAATTTATTTTTTACAATCAATTAATACTGACAGACACAAATGAATCAAGATTCAATGTGATAATAACTGCGCTATTAAATTCAATAGGAACCATTGAGCGTCTCATAATTAGCAACAAAGCTTTTTTATTCTTGTTATCAAATATGTGCCACTTCATATTGTATATGCTGTTTGCTACTCCAATGCTCTATACATAAATATTGCTTATTAAAAAAAATATATCACGTGTTGTGTAATAATATTTCTTTTTCCTCTTTTCAATTTTTTATGTTTCAATTTTTTATTTTTTTAAAGTTCTAATAAACGAAAAATTTATATTTTTTTATATCTATATATAAGATCATATATATATTTATATAAATTATACCTTTAATTTGAGTTCATTTCCAAACCAACAATAGAGAAAAATCTGTGATAACATGCAGGCCGTATACATTATTAGTGTAACAAGGTTTCCATTGATCATTACGATAGAAATAGAAGCCAATTTGTATAAATTAGCACATACCACTAGCATGCTTACTGCGAACTGGAAAGCAATTATCTTCGCAAACCTGCGATTTACCATATACGCGTATCTAACATTAAATAAAGAAAAAAAGAATTTTAGTTTATTCTCTATATATAACTTTTAAAGCCATTTATCAATCTGATTGAACATCTTTCATAACATTTTTTATGAAATAAACAATTTAATAATTTTAATAATTACTTTGAAAATTTCGCAGAAGAGAACATACAAATAGACAATTTTGTGTGTAATGATTATATTCCAAATATTTTAAATTGTTTTAAAAACTAACTCATATATACGATCATGGTGACGAATGCAGTTGCAGAGACTATGTTGGTCATATGAGATTTTCAACCGATATTCCAGAATCTCAAGCTGACAGCAAATCTCTTGCAAGAGTCCGGATATCAGGCTATCACAGGCAACGTTTACAGTCGCACAGATTGACATACCTATTATTTGGTGAGTGAATACGAAAAAAAATATAATGGGTGATGTGTAGTCAAATGGTACCCATGCTTTGAATGTCAAATTTCCTTTCATAAAATCCATGAAGATAGCATTTAAAATTATGCATATGACCGTTATCTGTACAAGGCCGTAATAGCACAATGCGTATTTCCTATAAAATATATTTTTTATGAAAATATTCTAACGGCTATGAAGAATTGTTATATCTATTTGTTCTCGAAGCATTTGCTTACTGATATTATTTTACTCATATTATTACTCATATTATTATATTTTTACTTAATTATATTATTATTTATGTCTATGTTGTTTGTGACATATTGATAAATTAGAAGCATTCTGCTGTAAATTATTAATATTTCACGAACAATATGATATAAAAATATAATAATATTAATATAATTCGAAAGATTGCTTTATAATAATGAAGCATTAAAATGATTGTATTCGGAAAATGATTAAATTATTAAACATAATAGGTATAAGAGAGAATCGCCAAATGTGTATTACTTAAACAATTTTTTATATGTTCCATTTAATACTGATTTATACGCAAATGAACATTGGAAATTGTAGCTTGATGTTTCTTATTGTTTATTATGTGATCAACATGTGATCAACATAATCTCTGCAACTGCATTCACCATGGTCATATATATGAGTTAGTTTTTAAAACAATTTAAAATTTTTAACATATAAATTTGTTATGTCGTTTTGAAACATGTTACATATTTCAATACGCAGGAGACTGTGACACAATCTTGCTTTGCATGGAAAGTCGGATCCCTCTAAGTAAAGGAAGAGGTGGGATAGACCTCGCTTTGCATGAAAAGTCTTTATAAAATTGTAAAAATTGTGTTCCATTTATATAACTTATTCTATTCTTATTAATTTTGTAATGAACTATGTTCAATATTGGAAGTCACTCTGGACCATGACCTTAATAACATAAAAAAAAATCAAAGTCATTGAAATCTGTGAGGTTGGCCTTAATATGCAATAATTATTCTAATTTCTCGTTTATTCTATATTTTTGTTAATAAATGTCTTTATATTAAGTAATAATGTAAAATATTGATGAGGTAATAATTGAGGCAAACAATACACATTCAGCAATTCTCTCGTACATATGTGTAACACATGTTAATTGTGTTAACTAAATAAAGTATATAAATATGGTTACATTCTGAAATGCTATGTTATAACGCATTTGATAACGCAATGATGGAGCTAAAATTTGATTCTGATTATTTAGAAATTATTAATTATAATATAAATTTAATTATTGAATTATGATTCTGTTGCACTTTATGTTTGTATAATTCAAGAATATTTACCTTATCGTTTTGTTATATCTTTGTCGAATTATTACTTCGCATGATTCCGACGGTTTAAAAGGTTCCTCCATAAGAACATTGACTATCGTTATGACATGTTCTTTAATTATCCACATGGTAACTATTTTATAAGTCGCGATAAATACCGCCAACGTCATATATATATTATCGCTTATTTCATCAAAATTGTTAATATTTAATACAATGTTCATAATTTGCGATATTGTAAATGCACTTGCTATACAAATCAGCAATATTCTATAACTGTTATACATTATATATTTTGACTGCGATGTCCATGTAAGCGGTTGCCAGCATCCGCAGACCGTACAAAGTACAAGTGTAAACTGCAGCACGATCATTCGAATTTTTTAAAATTTAATCTTGTCTACACTTTAATTACTATAACAGTGTTACGTCTACTCACAATTCCAATATTAAACATGTAAAATAAAAAAAGTAAAATTAAAATTGTATAAAAAATTTAAAAAGAAAGTGTTATATACACGTATATACATGTGTGTGTGTGTGTGTGTGTGTGTGTGTGTGTGTGTGTGTGTGTGTGTGTGTGTGTGTGTGTGTGTGTGTGTGTGTGTGTGTGTGTGTGTGTGTGTAGTGTGTGTTAGTGTTAGTTGTTAGTTGTTAGTAGTTAGTTAGTTAGTAGTTAGTAGTAGTTAGTTAGTTAGTAGTTAGTTAGTTATAGTAATTACGTAAGT
>NW_012130066.1:4521137-4533191 GCF_000143395.1 Atta cephalotes
ATATATATATATATATATATATATATATATATATATACATATATATATAAACATTAAGAAAAATTAAAAATAAAACATTGCATAAATTGCAAGGTTTGTTAGCACAAAAGATCAGTTTGCATTTTGTTCTATTTATATATTTATGGAATAAAAGAAACAATGGAAAATAAGTAAGGTTATAAATATTTATATACTTTTATTGTAGATAATCATTTCTAAAAATATTAAAAATTATCTATATTTTGATTTATTTCATCGCGCGTGCGCGTACACACATTCTTTTATTAATATATTAATTATATATATATATATATAATTTAACATTTCTTAACAATTTTATAATATTTGATCTTGAAAATTTGTTATTGACTTTAATTATCTGATTGCTATCACTAGCGATGTGTCAATAATATAAATTTAATATGTATTTATTATTAATAACACTTTTTAATCTTGTGCTACGTCATATATGTGACGTAAATAAAATGTGATAAAACATGAATATGATATTATAAGTGTCTAAACATAGAATAATTAATATCAAATTTAGTAAATTATTTATTTACTCCATAAAAAAAATAAGTTTCTCATACAAACCGTTACGAAAGTACCGAGATTCACTATCATAATGTCTGCGCTGATAAATCTGATTGAGAATAAGTACGAATATCGAGTATGAGTATACGATAATCACTAAAAGTTTTTTATTTACGTTATTGTTGTTAAACATTACTCATTCTATGTTATAAAGACTGATAATTTTTAAGAACTCTTAGATAAAATTATGATAACTCTATATTATATACGCACGCACGCACGCACGCACGCACGCACGCACACACATGCACACAAACACGCACACATGCACGCACACATAGTACCTGCCAAAAGTTCCGGGCCGACTGAATATATCTCGGAAAGTATGCATTTTTGAGAAAAATGTTTTAGACAAAAATTGTAGGATTTAAAAAAATCTAAAAAATATTTAATGATTTTATCAATTTAATCTTGAATGGCATCGTCAATGTCAGGTTAAGGTCACATTGATTTTTTTAATTGGATACCTATTTTAATTAAATCCTATTTTTGATTCCATTTAATTTAACAGTCGATGTCAAAAGCTTTTCAAAACGTTATTATATAAGTTCATTTTCATTAAGTATTTTTCGAGTTATAAGACTTGAATGTTACAGTATCGCCATTATTAATATTACTCAAAGTGTCCAACGAGTAAAATCTCTTGAATGTTGTTCAGGATCATGTCCTGGATAATATTTGTTAAGATCAAGGTCATTGGAAATTGTTTCTCTTATTTTCAATCTTAGATTATGAAATCAAAAAGGGTGTCCATTAATTTAAAAAAATTAATATGATTCTGATTTGACATTGACGACGCCATTCAAGATTAAACTAATAAAATTATTAAATATCTTTAAATATTAAATATCTTTTATTATTAAATATCTTTAAAGATCTTTTTGAATCCTATAATTTTTTTCTAAAACATTTTTCTCAAAAATGCATACTTTCCGAGATATTCAGTCGGCCCGGAATTTTTGGCAGCCACTGTATATTATATGCTTTGTATGTAATACATATGTATATATGTTTATAAATGTACGTATCAATTTTTTTCTTTTTATAATAGTAGGTATAACTTGATTTTTTTCAAACAATTTGATAATTACGAAAGAACTAGAATTATTTTCAGCTTGATTTCATTATCAGCAATAATAAAGATATAAATTGATGCCAAAATAGAAGCTACAATGTCTTGCATATAAAAAACAGTATTGAATGATTCAAAAGCCATTTGAATTAAATTGAAGCACATTCAGAGTCAATTTGAAGAGACTATTAAATTTGTCTTTTTTATGCTTTTATAGTATTAATGCTTTATAGTATTAAAATAAAAATATAGTGCACCATTAAAAAAAAGAGATAACTTTAATATAAATTTAAAAAATTTAGAATGAGACTTCTTTTGAATATTTTCAGATTTTATATAAAAAATTATAAAGATAATGTATTTATGCTTTTTTTTGTATATTCTACGTTTAGCAGTTATTTCAAATACTATTTATATAGAAACATCTTCTATACATATATGCGAGTAGGGAAATAGCTTTAATTTTTAAATATGAAAAATGCTGAAGATATTAATATAGTTATTGATAGTAGTTATAATAAAATGTTTTTATTGTAATATATTTATTTGCAAGCATTTACAGTTGTATATATTATTTATTACAATAAAATATCAACAGTTAATGTAATTTATAAATATTTATAATCCAAGGAGAAATAATAGGAATTGAGTAATAAAAAAAGTTTATTAACATTATTCATTTGGATAGAATTTGTATTTTTACTGTTAATATAAATTCTTTGTAATATTATTTTAATTTTGTTTCTCATTATAAGCTTTTGTTTCTCATTTTAATATTTTTTCTTACACAACACAAATAAAATATAAAGCCTTCCGCAAATATTTCATATATTATGTAAAAATAAATTAGATAGTATTAATGATATGTTTATATCATTGATATTAACTAATATGTACATAATTTATCTTTAACATACCTTGTATATCGATTCATGGAATATAAAATACAATTTCTGTTAATCAATCTTGTTGAGCACGTTTTAATATATTGTAAGCCGAATACGATGTTTTAAGCAACTGTAAAAAAAATTGTTAATGCATTTCATATTATTTAAAACATTTATAAAAGAAATTAAACATATTTTTATTATCAATTAATACTGACAGCTACAAACGAGTCAAGATTTAATGTAATGACAATTGCGCTCTTAAATTCAATGGGAATCATTGAACGTCTCATAATTAACAGAAAAGATTTTTTATTTTTGTTATCAAGCTCCTGCCACTTTATATTGTATATACTGTTTGCTACTTTGGTACTCTGTAAGTAAACGTTTTAAGCATTGAGTATTATTAAAAATGATGAACCATCTATTACGTAATGATATTTTTTTTTATTTTGAGATTTTTGTATCTTTATACTTAAAGTTTTAGTAGTTACAAAAGAAAGAATTACAAAAGAATAAAAAATAGTTTATTTTTTTATATATAAATATAAGATCATAATATATGTAGATAAATTATGTACTCTTAATTTGAGTTCATTTCCAAACCAACAATAGAGGAAGATCTGTGATAACATGCAGGCCGTATATAGTATGAGAGTAACAAGACTTCCATTAATCATTAAGAGAGAAATAGCAGCCAATTTATATAAATTAGCACACACTACTAGCATGCTTACTGCGAACTGGAGAGCAATTATTTTCGCAAACCTGCGATTTACTATATGAGCGTATCTACGATTAAATAAAAAAATTTTAATCTGTTTAAAAATCATTTATCAATCTCATCGAATATCTTTCATGACATTCTTTGTTAGATAAACGATTTAATAATTTCCGAATTATTTTAAGATGAAAATTTCCAAAGAACATACAAACAATTTTGTGCAGGATGATTATATTGTAAATTTTTGAAATAACAGAGTGGTTTTAAAAACTAACTCATATATACGATTGTGGTGACGTACACAATCGCGAAGAATATGTTTTTCGTATAAGATTTTCGTCAATCGATATTCCAGAATCTCGAATTGACAGCAGATCTCCTGCAGGAGTCCGGTTATTAGGCTATCACAGGCAACGTTTACAGCCGCACAGATTGACATACCTATCATTTGATGAGTAAACATCAACAAAAATATAATAGGTAATGTGTAGTCGAATGGCACCCATGCTTTATATGTCAAGTTTCCTTCTATAAAATCCATAAAGATAGCATTTAAAATTATGCATATGACTGTTACTTGGACGAGGCCATAATACCATACTGCGTATTTCCTATAAAATGTATTTCTTATGAAAATATTTTCTAATACTCAGCTATGAAAAATTGTTACATCCACTTGTTTTTGAAAAATTTACTTAATACTCTTATTGCACTATTTTTCTTAAATTATATTACTATTTACATCTGTGTTGTTTGTGGAATATTGATGGAATATTGGCATTGGAAGAATGCTTATAAATCATTAATATCCCACAAATAATACCCACAGATAATAATTAAAACATAATAATAATAATTAAATAATTACGTTCAGACAATAATCATATTGTAATGTGTATTGTGTTAAACACTATATATGTACATTGTCTTAAAATTAAATAATTTAGATATTTAAAATATTAATACATTCTATATTGTTGTGTAATCTATTTAATAACACAATGCAATAATGGAGTTAAAATATTCTAATTATTTAATTATGACTGATGAATTTATTTGTGTAATTCGAAAATAATATTTACTTTATCGTTTTGTCATATTTTTGTCGAATTATTACTTCGCATGATTCTGACGGTTTGAAAGGTTTCTTCTTAAGAACATTGATTATCGTTATGACGTGTTCCTTAATTACCCACATAGTAGTTATTTTATAGGTTGCTATGAATACCGTCAACGTCATATATATATTATCGCTTATTTCGTCAAAATTATTAATATTTAGTATGATGTTCACAACTTGCGATATTGTAAATGTGCATAACAGACAAATTAACAATATTCTATAACTGTTATACATCATATATTTAAATAAAGATGTCCATGTAAGCGGTTGCCAGCATCCGCTGACTGCGCAGAGTGTAAGTGTAAATTCCAGCACGATCATTCAAACTTTTTAAAATTTAATTTTGCCTATATGTGAATTACTCATAGTATTATATCTATACTTATATCTATGTATACGTTCAATATCATATATATTTAAAATAAAAAAAATAAAATTTTTTTTTTACATATATTTAATATGAAACTTAATTTCACTTAAATAGACTTCAAAATTGAATTACTTAAGTGTTCAATTCATTGACATTATACAGGTAAAAACATTTCTATTAACAAGTTGTCTTTTTAAATAAACCAAACTTTGATATATAAAATGTAAAGAACTTATAATTTTTAAATAAACATAATAATTGTACAATTCTATTTTGTAATATATAAAACTTATAAATTCATAATATTTATTATACTTACAAAGTGATCAATTCTCACTTAACTATATCACATAAAAAAAATTGCAAATATCTTAACAAATAATATCTTAACAAATAGAACTATTTGAACAGTTCGTAAAAAATTGTATGGTTACATCATATATTCACACTTCAAATAGCAATAGACAAATTTTACAAGAGATCGGAATATACCCAGAATATACCCGTCTATACCCTCACGACAGTACTTTATGATATTGTAGAGTACTCGTTCATCAAACCCCTTTTTATGTATCTCTGTTATTACCGTAATACCAAGTTTGCGACGGCGCGGAATATTATTTTTATGAGGCAAGATATAAGCTACAATATTTGTCACGCGATGGGGTAAATAACATTTCCACAAGATAAAAGCAATGTGGCTTTTAAAGGTTCATCAATATAGAACATCAGATGTAAGGGATTTCTATGAAATATTCGTCATCTCTTGTATTTTTGATCAAAAATATATTTTTAATCACTGTTAACTGCACTATTCAATGCTTGACATGTAACATCACGTACCTCATTTCGATTTCTATTCATAGCATAACAAACATTAGCGAGAAAGTGAATTATAGAAGCTAGTCTAACAGTGATCATTTCTACGATATTAAGCTTTTTATATATTACGATAATTGTAGCAATTAAAACAATATTTATAAGAATTTTCGATTATATGTGCAAAGAAAAACGTGGGTATTACTGTATGCTTATTACAGTTAATGTGAACTGCAATGATATTTTATCAATTCATCTATAATAAAATGATATCAGCTCTAATTCATAACTTAAGATTGTATTTAAGACAGTTTTAAATATAAGAATCAATTGAATATCTAGCCTATAACTCCTGTATATAATGTCATTTGATAATAAATAATTTTTATGAACAAAATTGCGTACTATATGTGTCATAATTTCGTAGAACAAGGTACGCAGTCATGAGTGAAAACATAAATGAAATCTTTATATTCTTATTAATAAATCGATAAGTTTGTTCGCATCGCATGTTCCAATGCGCTCTTGCTATAGTTTCTACTCACTTCAACGAGAGTTAGAGTGAGTAAATGTTATGGTAAGAGCATTTTCTGAACATGTTAGAGAATGCGATGCGAACAAACCTTATATGTGTTACGAATTATTTCTCTGATTATACTTACATGTCGCTTTAGTATACAGTAATTAATAATATTATAAAATATTTTATTACTATATAAGAAAGAATTCTTCATATATATAATATTAAATAAATTAAGAATTATGGCTTGCCTGGATAAAATTTTAAGAAAACAGATAATACTACAGATAATATATATCATATATAAGACATTATTTGTTCTTAAATTATCTTTCTTCTTAAATTATCATTAAGCACTTTATTGTTTCTAAACACAGATCTATTCAAACAATATCAAGGTTGCTTATTATACAAAAGCCGAACCTTTTTATTTAAACATTATAATTAATATACATAGTGTTATGTTCGTGTTTTGCCGGCGCCTTAGCGAAGAGCATGCCGAGATGATTAGATATTTGTCTGTTTGACAAGATTGTCAGATTTGAATGTGAGCTGTCGGCGCGTGCGGACGTATCTCTTGATTGCTCCATCTAACATCTTCCGCGGTGTTCTGTTCTGTATTCTGTATTAATAAACGCTTCTTGTTCTTTTTTATAATATTTGTTGTTCGTTTCGACGGTGCATTTCGGGAGTGCGTGTGCGTGTCCGCGAGCGCGACATCATAAATCGGCCGCACGGGCGTAACAATATAATTTATATATTTGCATATTTAATCGAGTTAATGATTCCTGTTAAAATATCCTTATCAAAAATAATGTATTTAATATTATGTAAAAATATATCAAAACATTTTTCCAAAAAGTATCAAGTAAGTGTAACATTAAAAATGCAATTTAATATTTCAAACATTAGACAAAAGGTTAATTATATATGTATAACATGTTTTATTAATATTTGCACAGATAACACGCAATACATACATGTTTAGAAACGAGATATAAGGCATATTTTGTGTTCATGCGTGTTATCTGTGTATAAAATAATTATTATATAATATAATATATTATATATGTACATATTATTATATATATGTAATTAACGCATATTTTAAATTTTGATTTGGATTTTTTGTTGTCTAAATAGATATTGGTTAATTATGCATAAGAAAAAAATGAAACTCAAACGTCAAAAATATAGAGACACAAACATTTGCAATAGTTGTATTTGTATAACTTTATTGTAAATAATCATTTTCCATAATTTATTTATATTTAGCTCATTCCATCGCGCGTGCTCGCATTTCTCTATTAATGTATTATTTATATTATTTAATGTATTTTTACAATTTTATAACATTTTCTTTCAGAAATTTGTTATTAGCATTAAAATTAATTAATAAATTAAAATTAATTAAAATTACTATCACCAAAATTAATTAATTACTATCATCTTTGATGTGTCAATAATACATAATAAATTCAATATATATTTATCATTAATAATTTTTAATTTTGTGCTATTTTACTGTTTCCGCGACTGTAGCATTACATTAAAAAGAGAATATGACGTTTTAAGTACCTAAACACTTATATAATTAATGACAAATTTATTCAGTAAATCATTTTTTGTTATATTCAAAGAATAAATTCTTCATACAAACCTTTATGAAAGAGTCAAGATTCACCGGTATAATATCTGCGCTGATAAATTCAATTGGTATCGTAGCACGATTCATGATCATTAAGAGTCCTTTCTTCATATTATTACTGAACATAGTCCATTCCATATTATAAATACTATCAGATAATTGAAGACTCTATAAATGAAGTTATAATAAAATTATATATATATATATATATATTTATGTATAAACAAATGTTTTATCAACGTATAATTTAATACGCTTATAAATACGGCTTATAAATACTGAGATACATATATATACACACACACATTGTGTGTATGTATATTTTCTTCTTTTTGTAGCAATAGATATAATGTCAATTTCGCAACTTTATTTTTTTTTTCAAATAATTGTGAATTATGAAATTATAATTTATTATATTAATATACTAGTTATTAAAATTACCTTAAGCTTGATTTCGTTGCCAAACCAACAATAATAAAAAATTGGAGCTAGAGTGCTAGCTATAACCATAACATCTTGTATACAAGAAACGGTATTAGACGTTCTAAAAGCCATATGAATTAAATTGTAGCACATTACCACTGTGATCGTTAAGAACTCACTAGGAATTATTTTGCTAAATTTATCGTTTAGTATATACGCGTACCTAAAATTACAGAGAACATTTTCAATTCATCTACAGATTCCATTAAGACTATCTAATATAATTAATGAATTTATATTGTTATATATAGTTTAATATTTAAAAAAACATGGAAATTATCTTATATTTCTAATTTCTTTATAATTATATTCTTTTATAATTATATTCTATATTCTTTATAATTTCTTTGTAATATAACAGCTTCTTAATATACTTAAAGAAAATTAATTTATATTGATAACATGCATATTGTGCACTTTTTTGTATCAAAGATAACAAAATTTTTAAAAGATTCATTTCAATAAAATGTTTCTACATAGTCATAATATAAATAGAAATTAATATATTATTTTTTCTTAATAAGCATATTAATTATTTTCGCAAGAAAATTTCCTAAAAGAAATTTGAACAAATATATACAAATAGAAATAATGGAACTTTTTAATTCTTTAAAATACTAAGCTATTTTCATATTTATTTTTTTTCTATATCTTTTTCTTTCTATATCTCTAGGTATGACATATATTAAAAGAAATGAAAAGAAACTATGGAAAATATGTGAAGCATTAATTGGTTATTCAATTCATAAGTGAAAAATCTATTGGTATTTATACTATGGATACATATACTGTCGATGTATAGCCTTTCTGACAATTCAAAATATCAGTATTCAATACTACATATATTTCCATCTTCAGTTCTTAAGTGTAACTAATCTGTCCCCAAATTTCGAATTTATTCCTAATTTAATTTTAAATATACAATTTTGGACCCTAGATGATTAAATTAGTTGAAAAATCTTAATTCGAAAAATGACAAGTTTCAATAAGAATATACTCTTAAAGAAATAAAAATAATATTCTACGTTAGAAAAATAACTCAAATATACATTTATATATAAATATGTATATAACTTACTCAAATATATATATATGATGGCGTACGCAATTGCGCAGATTTTCTTGGTCATTCGCAATATTCGACAAACGATATTCTAAAATCTCGATTTGACAGCAGATGTGCAGCAATAATCCGCAAATTAAATTGTCACATATAGGATGTATAAGTCCGTTAAATATTAGAGAGAATATCTGATGAGCGTATGCTAGATAAAATAGTGCAGATATTGAACTGTTGAATGGTAACCATGCTCTGTACATTAAAGTTCCATTCTTAAAATTCGTAAATATCGAAAGCAAGATCATATAAATGACAGTTATCGAGGAGAGAATTAAATAATATAATGTATTATTCCTATAAAATCATTTATAAAATGTAATTAAATTTAAATAGTTTTAATATAATTTAGTTATAAAATACTGAAAGAAACTTACGTTATTCTCTTGTCAAACTTCTCCCGAATCATGTTTTCGTTCAGATCCACTGGTTTAAATGGCTTCTCAACGAGATTACTAATTAACATTGTAATACTATTATGATTTATCCGCATAGCAATTGCCTTGTAGCATGCCAGAAGCGAAATCAAAGCGTTGAACAAGGCGTCACCAATTGTGTCAGCGTTGTCAGCTCTCAATATCAACTCTATAATTTGAGTCATTGCAAAGGTGTATAATGTTATAAGCATTGACGTTGTATAAGCATTATATATCATGTGTCTAAACAGCGATGTCCACGATGTTGGTCGCCAGCATCCTGCGACCGCTAAAACCGCGAGCGTAAATTTCAAGACAGGCATTTCGCTTTTCTTTCCAACATCATTTCTCAATATCCACTTGCCCAACATTAATCACTGTTTTAATTAATGTATATACACTTATTTACTACAAATTTTAATTATTATGATAATATACTAATGAGCGGTAATTAGTAGCATCGAGATTAATTGTTTTTAGATATTTGATCGTGTATTTCGCTAAATGGTCGCTAATTAATTGCCTTTATGTATGTTAATAATTAGATACAAAAATTTAATAATAAAATAAATAAAAGTATATTATTATTACAATAGAATTACTATGATTATTATTACTATTATTATTATATTATATTATATTATATTATATTATATTATATTATATTATATTATATACGATTCTATTATTCTATTTATGTAAAATATTTCATTTTTTTATACTTTAAACTTACAAAAATTTTGATTAACTTGTTCGAATTGTTCGTTGAATACTTCACAAGTTTTAATCGAATATTCGCTGCACATGTGTGACAAGTCAAATGACGTTACAAGGAAACAATCTCGTAACGTCTATAGTCTCTCAATAACGATATTTCCAACTTTCCTCTTCATATAAGGTATCTATATTATTATCATAATAAAAGACTTGCAGTCCTCTCGTAAAATAATATTCCCGAGAATTGAGAAGTGACATTCTTCCGAAATAATATCTATGCGAAATTGCATAATATACCATTATTTTTGCAGAGACAGTCGCGGACAATTCTATATAAAAGAAGTCAGGTATATACTAGCAGAGATATATAGAAAAATAAATTCTTTAAATTGTCATCAGTAGAGTAGCTATAAACTATCTCCGAGATACTTGATACAATTCCTTTTGTGTTCTTTATTGTAAAATATCTTATTTATAACTCATCATCGGTAACATCACAATATTATTCTGTGATACAATGAAGATACTCGAAAAAACAAATATTTTCAAATATTAATTGAGCAGTGACTACAACTTACCTGTATACAACATTAATGCCATCCGTTACTCAGTTACAAGCTATTATTATTACATTTCCTATCATAGTATCTATGTTCTAATTATTTATATGATATTATGATATCGTGCACTCTTTTAGATGAATTTTTATATTTTTGATTGAACATAAAAAAAATATGTAAAGTCATAATTTGTTATAAATTATTAAAATTTATGCAAATTTTAATAATATATAATATAATACTTTTTACATTACAAATATTCAAATATTCACTGCATATAATTTTGAACAATATTCAATGCTTCTTTAGTTGATTTACTAATATTTTTTTATGTAAAAAATAGATGACTACAATTCTATGAAAATAATTCATTTATAATGTTGAAAATCAAATTGAATTTACAGATGTATGAATGTAAAACATTGCAATAGTAAGAATGTTAAATATATATATATCACTACAATTATTTTGTTTTTATAAGTAACATACATTTATAAACATTTTTAATTAATTTGCGAGATATATTTGCTTAAATACTTTAAAAGGTATTACATTATCGTATGTTTGACAAATTAGTTACTATTATAAAACTTTATGAATTTAGAAATTTTTCATAATATTTTTTTCATAATATTTATTTTTTTTAATATTATAACTATATTGGATAACAATATGTACATATGTCAAATTTTTGTGAAATAATTTTGTAAAATATAATTTAATTAATATGTAAAATATAATTGTATTATTACAGAATTACTTAATGTCTATTTTAAAAATAACACTGCGAGATAAAAAGGAAAAACATGTTAAAAGAACACATCTTATCCAACTTTATTATGACATTTTTCACATATATTTTAACATATATTTCACATATATTTTTTATCCATGTATGTCAATTACGAGATACTATATTTTTTTATTGCCTGTCATTATATGAAAAAAATGTCGTTATATACAAGAACAATATTTTCAAATCTGAGAACTAAATTCATTTT
>NW_012130066.1:4538551-4542897 GCF_000143395.1 Atta cephalotes
AGTAGTAGCTATAACCATAATATCTTGTATATAAGAAACAGTATCAGACGCTCTAAAAGCCATATGAATTAAATTGTAGCACATTACCACTGTGATCATTAAGAACTCACTAGGAATTATTTTGCCAAATTTATCGTTAAGTATATACGCGTATCTAAAATTACAGAGAATATATTTATTCATCTATAGATTTTATTAAGATTATCTAATATAATTAATTGAATTATATTGTTATGTAGTTTAATATTAAAAAAAACATGGAAATTATTTTATTTTTCTAATTTCCTTATAACAGCTTCTTTATTCTTAAAGAAAATTAGTTTATATTGATAGCATGCAGTTTTTTATCATCAAAGACAACAAAATAGTTCTTAAAAGATTCATTTCAATATAATGTTTCTACATAGTCATAATATAAGTAGAAATTAATATATTATTTTTTGCTTAATAAGCACATTAATTATTTTTGCAAGTCCTGAAAGAATCTGAACAAATATATACAAATAAAAATAATGGAACTTTTTAATTCTTTAAAATACTGAGCTATTTTCATATTTATTTTCCTTCTACAATATATTTCTAGTATGACGTATATTAAAAGGAATAAAAAGAAACTGTAAAAAATATATGAAACATTAATTGGTTATTCAATTCGTAAGTGAAAAATCTATTGATATTTATACTGTCGATACATATCGATATATAGCCTTTCTGACAATTCAAAATATCATTTATTCCAGTATTCAATACTATATATATTTCTATCTTCAGTTCTTAAGTGTAACTAATCTGCCCTCAAATTTCGAATTTATTCCTAATTTAATTTTGAATATATAATTTTCGCCTCTGGATGATTCAAATAGTTGAAAAATCTTAATTGTCGAATAAAATATTATTGAAAGATTGATTATTTTCTGATTGTTACCAGAAAAATGACAAGTTTCAATAAGAGTTTCAATAAGAGAGATTCTTAAAGAAATATAAACAAAGAAATATAACATTCTACGTTAGAAAAATAACTCAAACAACACATTTATATATAAATGTGTATATAACTTACTCAAATATATATATATGATGGCGTACACAATTGCGCAGATTTTCTTGGTCATTCGCAATATTCGACAAACGATATTCTAAAATCTCGATTTGGCAGCAGATATGCAGCAATAATCCGCAAATTAAATTGTCACATGTGGGATGTATAAGTCCGATAAATATTAGAGAGAATATCTGATGAGCGTATGCTAGATAAAATAGTGCAGATATTGAGCTGTTGAATGGTAACCATGCTCTGTACATTAAAGTTCCATTCTTAAAATTTGTAAATATCGAAAGCAAGATCATATAAGTGGCAGTTATCGAGACGAGAATTAAATAATATAATGTATTATTCCTATAAAATCATTTATATATAAAATGTAATTTAATTTAAACAGTTTTAATATAATTTAGTTATAAAATACTGAAAGAAACTTACGTTATTCTCTTATCAAACTTCTCCCGAATCATGTTTTCGCTCAGATCCACTGGTTTAAATGGCTTCTCAACAAGATTACCAATTAACATTGTAATACTATCGTGATTTATCTGTATAACAATTGCCTTGTAGCATGCCAAAAGCGAAATCAAAGCGTTGAACAAGGCATCACCAATTGTGTCAGCGTTGTCGGCTCTCAATATCAACTCCATAATTTGAGTCATTGCAAAGGTGTATAATGTTATAATCATTGATGCTGTATAAGCGTTATATATCATGTGTTTAAACAGCGATGTCCACGATGTTGGTCGCCAGCATCCTGCGACCGCTAAAACCGTGAGCGTAAATTTCAAGATAGACATTTCGCTTTTCTTTCCAACATCATTTCTCAATATCCACTTGCCCAACATTAATCACTGTTTTAATTAATGTATATATACTTATTTACTACAAATTTTGATTATTATGATAATGTACTAATGAGCGATAATTAGTAATATCGAGATTAATTGTCTTTAGATATTTGATCGTGTATTTCCCTAAATGATCGCTAATTAATTGTCTTTATGTATGTTAATAATTAAATACAAAAATATAAAAATTTAATAATAATAAAATAAATAAAAGTTTATTATTATTACAAGAATTACTATGATATCAAAATTACTATGATATTATTATCTTATATGATCCTATTATTATATTTACATAAAATATTTCATTTTTTTATACATTAAACTTACAAAAATTTTGATTAATTTGTTCGAATTGTTCGTTGAATACTTCACAAGTTTTAATCGAATATTCGCTGCATGTATGTGACAAGTCAAATGACGTTACAAGAAAACAATCTCGTAACGTCTATAGTCTCTCAATTTGATAACGATATTTCGCCCAACTTTCCTCTTCATATAAGGTATCTATATTATTATCATAATAACAGACTTCCTCTCGTAAAATAATATTCCCGAGAATTGAGAAGTGACATTCTTCTGAAATAATATCTATTACGAAATTGCATAATATACCATTATTTTTGTAGTGACAGTCGCGGACAATTCTGAAAGAAGTCAGGTATACACAAGCAAAGAGATATAAAGAAAAATAAATTCTTTAAATTGTCATCAATATAAACTATCTCCGAGATACTTGATACAATTCCTTTATTGTATTCTTTATTGTAAAATATCTTATTTATAACTCACCATGGGTAACACCACAATATTATTCTATAATACAATGAAAATACTCGAAAAATCAAATTCTTCAAATATTAATTGAGCAGTGACTACAGCTTACCTGTGTACAACATTAATGCCATCCGTTACTCAGTTACAAGCTATTATCATCACATTTCTTGTCATAGTATCTACATTCTAACTATTTATATGATATTGTGATATCATGCATTTTCTTTCAGATGAATTTTTTTATATTTTTGATTGAACATAAAAAAAAAGTGTGTAAAGTCATAATTTGTTATAAATCATTAAAATTAATAAAATTTATATAAATTTTAGTAACATATAATATAATCCTTTTTACATTACAAATATTCAAATATTCAGTGCATATAATAATTTTGAACAATATTCAATACTTCTTTAGTTGATTTACTAATATTTTTTTATGTCAAAAAATAGATGATTAAAGTACTAAAATAATTCATTTATAATATTGAAGATCAAATTGAATTTATAGATGTATGAACATTATAGATGTAAAACATTGCAATAGTAGAATGTTAAATATATATCCCTACAATTATTTTGTTTTTATAAGTAACATACATTTATAAAATTTTTTTAATTAATGTGAGATATAGATAGGTTTGCTTAAATACTTTAAAAGGTATTACTTTATCGTATGTTTGACAAATTAGTTATACTATAAAACCTTATGAATTTAGAAATTTTTCATAATATTTATTTTTTTTAATATTTTAACTATATTGGATAACAATATGTACATATGTCAAATTTTTGTGAAATAATTTTGTAAAATATAATTTAATTAATATGTAAAATATAATTGTATTATTACAGAATTACTTAATGTCTATTTTAAAAATAACACTGCGAAACAAAAGAGAAAAACATGTTAAAAGAACACATCTTATCCAACTTTATTATGACATTTTTCACATTTTAACGTATTTTTTATCCATGTATGTCAATTACGAGATACTATATTTTTTTATTGCCTGTCATTATATGAAAAAAATGTCGTTATATACAAGAACAATATTTTCAAATCTGAGAACTAAATTCATTTTATCTTTATAAAATATATTTATTGTAAAATACTCATTGTAGGATATTCTATTTCATGTTTTCATAATGTCTATAACAATTCCGTATTAGAATATTACCATTTTATGAATAACTTCTTATATAGATCAAAAAAAATAGAGAAAGTTATAATAAGAATCATTTCAAGTGTACTAGTTCAGAAATCGAAGAAACAACATAAAATTAAATTTTGTTGCATAATACGTTATATGCATTTGCGTGTGTAAACTCATATTGTCCAACAAATATACATATTGTATACAAATGAAAATAGAGTTTTGAAATAACAGAAGCAGTGTTCCAAAATTTATTGCTACTACTGAAAATCTGTAGTTTACATTGCAAGCAAATTTTGGAACACAGCCAGAGTGAGCTGAGGTTTAAGCAAGTTAAGCAGTTTTGTGATTTCTAGAAATTAGAACATAATATAATATAAGCATCATTGTGTTATTTTTTTTATATCTCATCATTCTTTTACTTGAACTTCCTTTGCAGCTAATCATAACGTTGAGTTTGAATCGTCTAATACTTTCAAAATCTTTATTTTTCAGCAAAATAAAAATACAACAAGAAAA
>NW_012130066.1:4545504-4547995 GCF_000143395.1 Atta cephalotes
CCTGAATTATTTAAAACGATTTTTTGAAAAATATTATTAAGATGACTAACTGAAATATACTGTTATGGTGGCGTACGCAGTAGTCCAAAATGCTTTGATCACTTAAAATCTTCTTCAAGCGATATTCCAAGATTTCAATTTGACAATATACATGCATTAAGAAACCACATATGAGAGTATCGCAGGCGACATTTACGCTAGCACAATAAAACGTGCTCAGAATTTGGTGAACATACGTAACGCAAAACATCATGTAAGACGAATAATCGTACGGTACCCATTCTCTATACGTTAATTTTCTGTGTTTAAAGTCTGTAAGCAACGACATCAAACTCATGAATGTCCATGATGACGCAATCAAAACTGAGTAACGTAATGTGTTAAACCTAGAAATTGATATTCAAAAGAAAACAATTGTTAAAGGTTGGTGTACAAATACATATGTATAAATACATATGTATAAATATATAAATATTTACCGTATTATTTTATCAAATTTTTCACGAATTTTCAATTCGCTTAGATCTAATGGTTTAAATGGTTCCTCGTTAAGTACAGTAATTAATGTTGTAACGTTGTTATAATTTAGCCACATTATCAGTAATTTAAAACCAGAAACGGACACATTTAACGCCATATATAAAATATTAGTAAAGTCGTCAGGATTATTGACGTTTATCATAATGTCCGTAAATTGTAAAAAAGCAAAAATATATAAAATGGTAATTATAAATAGTCTGTAGAGATTGTAAATAACACGCATAAATAGCGATGTCCACGATAACGGTCGAAAGCACCCAACAAATGTAACGATTAAAAATGTCAATTTTAAGATATGCATTTTTATCCTTTGTTCAAATTAAAAAAATACTCGTAATGAATTTGTTTGTGTAACGTATGTTATGAGCACTTTAATCAGTAATTTCGACAATTTTTAAAGAATTATTATTTTTAAAATAACTTCATAAATACTTTTAAAATAACTTAATAAATTCTATATTGCACGAGAAGTGAAGACAGGAACATAATTTGAAGATAGTGCACTTAGGAACGTCTATAGACATGTGACACGATTCTTTGACAATAGACAGTATATCCTCTCTCTTCATACATATTTAATAACTTTACCTTTATAATACTAAATTTTTAGTAACTCTTTTTAAAGTGATATTTATGCAAAATAGCAAGAGGAATTATTTGTATATACAATTTTTCTTATACAAAAGAGATGAACTATTTTTATATATTATACCTATATAGAGGAAAAAAATTCTAATACAGCAAAGAAAGGAGAGTAAATTCTGTATAAGTACATTAATAAGATATGAGGTGTAAATAATATCTTGCAATACTAGAATATACATATATCTCGATATGTTAAAAATAGAATATTTCATTTGATATTAGGGGAGATTGGAGCAAAGCGGAACTCCCCTAATATCGTAAACCAGAATACTCTACTACTTTTTTGCTTGTTACGATATTCAATTGTGATAAATTGAATTATGTTTTGTGTCCCGAAGAACACGTTACAGACGATAGATGCCATTTTTTGAGTCTTTGATGTGATAGCATACAATATAGTGATGCACAATATCCATTCGTAATATTCGCTTTATATATTTTCATGAAAATAAATATCTACATATTAAATTCAGTACTTTCTATCCTAAATTTCTAAAATTAATTAAATATAATCTAAACTTCATTTTAATGCCATTAAATTGTTGTTATAAATCAAGTGAGTTAAAAATATAGTGAGTTATAAATATAAATCAAGTTATTCAATAACAATTGATATTAACAATTGGGGCAAAGTAGGATGGGGAAAAATAGAGTATCCGTTTTGCCCCAATTCTTCAGTTGCGATTTGCGAATGACACAAGCGCTGGTCGCGAGCTTTCATGTAGGATTTATACTGCATACGACATCTGACGTACGACCCGATGACATTCAATATCCAATAGAAGAATTAGATTTTAATTAGAATTATCTCCTGAAGATAAAAATGTCGTTAACTAGGATCGAATTTCCTTATTGGATATCGTATCCTATATAATCCTTTGCGGTTCCTATGATTGCGTTTGGTTATTGCTTAGTGTCGGACTAAGTGTTATGCTGCATCTAAAATTTTCAAATCTAATAAAAATTGATGTTGTAATGAATAATAAGTTGAAATATTTATTATTTGATATATGAAAATGTACAATAATTTCATTTCTTTATCCTTAATTTGTTTCAAATTAAAATTTTCATTATTTAGATAAACATTCAACATCTATCTCACTTTAGTTACATGAAGTAAAGTGGATTAAAAATAAGTTATATATCAATTACAATAAAATTAATGATATGTGAATGCTTTTATAAGAGATATTTTATTACATTTTTTTTCTCTAGTTATAATAATATACACATAAATGGATTAAAAATTGTACATATCAAATATCACTTTTGCAATATCAAATTTAAATTTTGTAACATTTATATA
>NW_012130066.1:4552915-4556468 GCF_000143395.1 Atta cephalotes
TATATACACATATACATATACATATATATATATATATGTACACTTTAAAAAAATATTCGGAACAGAAAATGAAAGAATAATTTTTTTTTTATATATTAAATGTATAATGTATATAATAAAATAAAATATGATCTTTCTTGATAATTCTTATTAATATAATTTTAGAATGTAAAATTTTAATTAATAATTAGAAGTTTTGCAATCTCAAAAAGAATATATCAAAATATATATCTCTTAAAAATCGACCAATAACTTTACATGAGAATGTCAAGTGAGTATTCTTCACGCCAAATGTTCTACAGTACATTATAATGTTATAGCGTTAATAGCGGTTACAATTCAGTTATGTAAAATATTCAGTTTTGACCTTTAGTGGAGTAAAGTATGTCTTTGATACATTTTCAAAAGAAGATATCAGAAAAAATGATTGCATGAGGAACGAGATTGCTAGGGAATGAATGTATAAGGCCTCTCGCCCAATCCAAGGATCTGGAAAAGTTGCTTCAAGAGGCTTTTTACGATAAGCCTCCTAGAAAACAACTTTTTCAGATCGTTGGATTGGACCTAAAAATTACAATTACAGTCGAATGTGAGAAAAATAATCGACTATGATTGATCAGTTTCTTATAATTTAAAACTTAAAATTTAAGTAATGACTTATTATAGAAAACCTGTAACATCATGACGGACTACTAAATATAAATTAATTTCTAAAGACTCCTTAATGATACAAAATGGTTGGATATAATCTTAAGGGAAACTATAATATAAAAACAAACTCTAATAACAATCTAAAACGTATTAACATTATTAAAAGGTAAATTTGTTGGGAGTAAAAATTTATTGTAAAATAATAGAAAGTAGTTCACTAAAACAAAAATTCACCATATCGCAAACACTTAAATTCTATCGATTTAGTCAAAAACCAGTTTTTGATCATTCAGCGAATCAGTGTTGAAATTAATGAATAACTTTTAATACATCTAAAACATCACAAAGAAAAAGAAAAAAGAAGGGAAAAAACTCTGATATTAATTATAATCCAGATGGACGTCAAAACCAAAATTGAATCTTTAATAATTTAATCTTAATGTAACAAAGAATGTATATTAATTGTTTTAATGAGCTACCTTCTATTATTTTACAATAAATTACAAAATATTTTACAATAAATCGTTGGGAGCAAATTTTTGCTCCCGACAAATTTATCTTTTAATAATTTTAATACATTTTAGATTGTTATTAGAGTTTGTTTTTATATTATATTGTAGTTTCCGCTAATAGGTGGAGGTGACTGAAATGAATTAGATCCTACAAATTTTTTGTAATTACATTACAATTGTCTCTGAGAATGGCTCAAAAGCGAACCAAAACATGTAAGGATTAAAATTATTATTAAAGTTGTTTTATTAACCATATTGGTTTGCACAAGAATTACCGTGCTTGACTCCTATTGTCTTGTTATATCCAACCATTTGGCGGACATGTAAGCTCTAATGATAGATGAGACTCTGTCTTGTGAACAGATATGCTCACTGGCGATTTCTTAAATACACAATGAAAATTATATCAGTATAACAATAGATTTTGACTTTGTAAACTACACAATTTGTTCTTTTTTCTGAGCAAATGTTATTTTCATAGTAGCTGTCATTTTGGTACCATAATGATCAATATATTTCAGCATACTTGACATAAAGTAGCTCGATATCCTTTATACTACTAAAAATATTTATATGAAAATATATTTTGAAACATTTTAGGCTTTCTTTATAAAAAAAATATCTACAATTGTGTTATTTTAAAATATCGGAGATTTATTGTCTATACTCTGCAACAGTAATGCTTAATGAAATTTAATTTTTCTATTAAAATGATAACTAATTCAAAAATTTGATTATGATGGCGTATACAGTAACTCAGAGTAATTTGTTTACTCAACATTTTCTTTCCAAGATTTCAATTTGACAACATATGTGCATTAAAAATCCGCACAGGAGAGTCTATTGCGACATTTACAATAACGCAATAATATCCACCTAACATTTGTTGTATGTATGTAAGACCATATATTAATATATTAGATGAATAATCGTATGGTAGCCATTCTTTACTTTAGCCGTTTATATCTAACGTGAGTGAAGAATGAAGTTAAAAGGTTGGTGAAACAAAATGATCCCACTAAGCCTATGCAGCCTAATGTGTTGTTCCTAAAAAATGATTAAAGATCTTATTATATCCGTATTATTCTAATATTTACTGTGAAGTAAAATATTTGAGTATGTTTATTCTTTAATATAAAATATTATTTCAGATAAAATATTATTTCATAATACTAACATACTGTTAATTAAATTTTACTTTATTGTAGATTAAAAAATATAATAATCACATTATTACATTATTTGCAAATTTTTATTTGCAACTCTTTAAATAATTCTGCTAAATAAAAGTAAATAAAATAAAATTAAATCTTCAATACATTTTTAATTATATATTTTTAATTTTACATTTCTATAAAATTTCATTAAAGAAATCAATATTTAGCAAAAAACAATAAAGAATTAAAAATCATTCAATTTAAAATTATCGTATCATCTTGTCATATTATTGTCAAATTTTCATCTCATCTGGATCTAATGATTTAAATGGTTCTTCGATAAGATTTTCGATAAGATTTTCGATAAGATCAATTAATTATCAATTAATGCTACAATGTCATCGTAATTTAAACACATGATAATCATTTTATAACATGAAGCGGATATGGTTAACATTAGATTTAGAGTGTTGGTGAATACATCAGTATTATCGATGTTGAAAACAATATCCATAAATTGCAACAGTGAAAATACATATAAAATGCCAAACACTTGTATACTGTAGATATTATAAAATGTTCGTTTAAATAAAGATGTCCATAATCGTGGTCGAAAACATCCCGTAATTGTAACGATTGTATACGTCAATTTTAAAACTTGCATTACATCACGTCTAATTTATTGTGAAAAAAAAACAAATAAAATACATATAACGAATTTCAGTTATCCAATGTATATTATTAGTTTTTTAGTTTAATAAGATTTTTGATCGCTATTCATTGTTTTCAAAATAACTTTAATTTGATAGAATCTCTATTGTATAAGACATAAAATGAGATAACGTACAATTTCAATAAGATTCTGTAAATTGTCTGTAGATTTATGATGCTATCTCTATAGTAATATTTTTCATCGATATTTCCTACTTCTGTGTATTTAATATTTGTTTTGCAATAATTATCTTCAATGCGATATTTCTACAAAAGAATTGAATAAACTATTTTAACATTTGCTAAATTATTTTTAGATGTAACTTTTATAGATGTTTCTCATTGATACATCGAAATAAAAAATAATACAACAAAAAAGAAAATTACTTTAATGATTAGTCAATAAAATATGGACCCCGATATGTTCATATGTCTCTCATCGCCGTATAATATATCAGTCTCACACTATGACATATCGCTGACTTTTTTAGCGTATATATATATATATATATATATATATAT
>NW_012130066.1:4556987-4568112 GCF_000143395.1 Atta cephalotes
TATATATATATATATATATATATATATATATATATATAATGATTATGCAATTAATCTCTTAAAAAATACTTTATTTATCTTTTCATTTTTGTTATTCTTACACTTAGATTAATAAATCGACAATGATGTTCTTACTTGTACATATTTAATATCTGTAAGTTGCAATAACTGTTTTGGATTGTTTCCACAATTGAAGAATTGGAATTGAACTATTTTTATATTTAAAAAATTATTTTTACATTCAATTTTCATTATATAGAAGATTTCTCTTGTTATATCAAGATAGAAAACAAATAACAACAGAAAGAAAAGAAAAAGTTTTTCAAAAACTCATAAAATATGAGATAAAATATGAGATGGGACCTTGACAATATGTGTATATTTTAATACCTACATATATATCTGTCATCGCGCGCGCGCACTGTATAATATGTTTTATTACATTATCTTTTATTATTCAAAAAGAATCACAATATTCTAACATTAATTCTTATGTTTAACATAATCAGATAAAAGGATCACATCAGATTCTTTAAAGGTATGCACTTGTAATATTATAATGCACTTGTAATATTATAATGAAATAGATGAAAATATGCTTTATTCACTACAAGTACTGAAAATCTATAATTTATGTATACTATAGATTTTCAGTACTTATAGTGAATAACGGAACGTAACCTGAACAAGTTCTAAGTTTTTCTTATGTTGCGGAAATATATGCATTAGGCGTTGCCCTTTTTTTATTTTTTTAATACTATGATTTTTCATACGATTTTTTTAATTACTTTCTATAAAATAAAATAAATAAAACATTTTATTTAAGATAATACATTTATGTCAGATTGTAACAAAATATAAATATAATATTTTTATAGCATTAAAATATAAAATATGTGTTAGATGATTATGTTAAACTTCAATTTGTTTTTATGTTTCTTCTGATATACAATATAAAAATCATTATCAAATATAAAAAGTTGTGTATGTATACATTTATTTAATACTAAGATATTAACAACAATTAATATTAATTATTTTCATTTTTTAATTATAAAGATAAGTATTTGTTTTACTTATTTCCCAATTTTTAGTATTCTTGCACTCGTACCAATAAATTGTAAACAGAGTACGATGTTTTAAGCAACTGTGAAATATTGAAAAAATAATTAAAATTATTATACATGTAACATAAATATATTATTATATTTAAATTTATTATTAATTTTTTATAAACAAGTTTATAAATTATTTGTATATGAAAATACTTTTAAATTCTTTTATCATAAATAAAACAATTTTTATTATTTGAATATATTGTAATTAGAAACACAAGAATTCATTAAATGATAATTCAAAAACTGTTTTAACTACATTAAAATAAAATTTATACTATTATACTGACCGCTACAAAAGAATCCAAATTTATGGTTAGAATATATACAGTAGAAATTTCAATAGGTATTATTACACGCTTCATAATTACTAAGAGACTCTTCTTAATGTTATTGTTTAAAATTGGCCACTCAATATGAAAGATGCTGTCCGTCAGTTGAAGACTCTGTAGAATAATATGTAAAATATTTTATTTAGCATTTTTAATTTATTTTATTTGATATACCTTGAATTTGACTTTGTTTCCAAACCAGCAATAAATAAATATTTGTGTCAGCATGCAACATGTGTACATAATTAATGGAATATGATTTGCGCTCAAAGCCGAATCGGTCAATTGATACAAATTGCAGCAAATTACCATCGTACTTGTCATAAACTGAAATCCGACTATTTTTGTAAATCTCACGTTCACTAATTGAGCATATCTGCAATATAATTTTTGATCGCTATAATACTCATGCATAAAATTAATAATGTATATGTCTTCATAAATGAATTTTATTATTATATACCGCAACATAAAAATTATAAAATATTTGTAAATTAAATTTAAAATTATATAATTATTATAATGACTCAATAATTTAAAAAGTAAATTAAAAAAAAAGGGACTACGAGCTAGAAGTTTGATCTATAAAATTGGTAGATAAATAAAAAATGTCTTAATAAATTAATTATGAAATTTAATAACAATAACAAACGTTTCGATCGCAACTCATTATTAATGTTTACAAAATATGTAATAAACGATAAAAAAACATAACATAAAGTCGATCAAAAATTGAACATATACTTCGTTCATTGAATAACTATATAATGGTTGGTAACTATATAATGTATCTCAGGAGGTAACTATATAATGTATCTCAATAAATTAAGAGGGATCTTCGTCTTGTTAGTTAAATGGAACAGTAACATACATAAAATACATACATTCATCAGAAAAGTAAAAACTTATACTATGAACAGTCGACGACAAAAGAAAATATACTTCGCAATGTCAAGACATCAAACTGTCGGTATCAATAATTAAAGAATCTTCGTCTTGTTAGTAAAATTATATAAAAAAAGAACGTCGGTATATGATTATGTATTGATGTCCAGAACGAAATATAACAGATTTCATAATTGTAATTGAGAGCTCAGTCCAAAAAAATAATATGAATAAAATGCAATAGACAATGCGATGAGAGAAAAATTGATGTCTCTTATCTTTAATGTTATTAAACAAAATGAAAAAAAATTGATTTTGACAAATTTCTGGCTCGTAGCCCTTTTTTTTAACTTGTAATTAAATTTAAATTTAACGTATTTTTAACGTTATTTTTAACGTTAAAAATACGTTAAATTTATTTAATAAGATAGTAATTAAAATATCTATTTTAACTAGCAATATGACGGAAGCAATGTGTACAATATTTTAGCGATTATATAAAGTATGTAAGTGTATATATTCTTTTTTGCTTAATTTATAAAATCTTAGTTCTATTTTTTTTTCTTTTTTCCTTTGTAATCGTAAAAAGTACGGATGGAAAAGTAGAAGATAAATATACGATCTCTCTATCATCATTTTATTAAAAAAATACTTTTAAAAGCAATATTAAATAATAAATAATTTTCTGGCATTAATATGGTAACTAACTCTAAAATTCGATTGTGATGGCGTACGCAAAAACCCAGAGTAAATTCATTATTTGAGATATTTTTTAAACGATATTCCAAGATCTCGAGCTGGCAACATATATGCATTAATAAGCCACATAGGAGAGTATCACAAGCGACATTTACGCTAGCACAATGGAAAGTACTTATCATTTGCTGAGCGTATGTAAAATAATAAGTCATGTAAGACGAGTAATTATATGGTACCCATTCTCTATACGTTAATCTTTTGTGTCTAAAATCAGTGAATAACGACATGAGGGCAATGAATGAGCATGTCGTTCCAATCAAGCTCGTATAACGTAATGTGTTATTTCTAGAAAATAATTGAAAAAATTGTTATATACAAGTTCTAAGCTTTAATAATTTAAGTAATTGTACGCATTCATTTTTTATAATAAATAATATACCTACTACATTCTATTACTAGTACTATATACTAGTATATACTAGTATATAGTACTAGTATATACTAGTATATAGTACTATTTTTAATAATACTATAATTAAATTAATAGTACTATAATTAAAAATAATAGTACTATAATTTAATTTCTTTAAATTAACTTATTATTAAATTTACAAATTTGCTATGCAATTTCTCAAATATATTAAATTTTTGATAATAAAATTAAATTTTTAGAACAATTCACAATCTTGAATACGTTTTTCTAAATTTTTCTTATTATACGTATATACAATATTAAAAGAAACTATAATAGAATAATGTTAAATTAAAAGAATTAAAATTAAGATATTTATTTAAGCTATATATTTACCGTATTATTTTATCGTATTGTCGTTGAATTTTTGTCTCACTCAAATTTAATGGTTTGAATGGCTCTTCAATAAGACAATTAATTAACGCTGCAATCTTCTCATAATTTAACCACACGATAAATATCTTATAACATGCAGCAGATGAAGTCAAAAGCATATTTAAATTATTAGTGAAGTCGTAAGGATTATCAACATTTAAAACAATGTCCATAAATTGCCACATTGAAAAAAAATATAACATGCTAATTACATATAACCTGTAAATATTATATATTGTCTGTTTAAACAGAGATGTCCACGAAAATGGTCGAAAGCATCCAGCGACTATAATGATTGTACGTGTCAATTTCAAAATATGCATTATTAATTCTCTTGTTTAATTAAAAAATAAAAATATATATATATATATAAAATTTCATTAGAATATATAATGTGTGTTGCCAATTTTTCTTAATTCAATAGAAATCTTTGAATAATATACACAACGATACGTTTCTAACTTTAATTTGACAAAATTTTCTATCATATGATAAGAAGAATCAAGTAATATTATTTCAAGAGGGTGCACCAACAAATGTCTGTAGACATGTGATGTGTTTCTTCGATGGTGATGATATTTCTCGTTTCGATATTTCTTTTACATTTCTTTTACTCTGCACATTTAATATCTGTATTTTTATGTAATATAAATATGTAATACAATAATACTATGATATCAATGCAAGATAGCTAGTAGAATTACTTCTATTTGCAATTCTATTGCATTTTTATTATACAAGAGACATATTATTTTCATTTTTTACATCTAGATGGAGAGCAAACTTGTAATACAATCAAGATGGGACAATAAATTTCTAAAAGTTTATTAATAAAACATAAAAACGTAATCGCCTTGTACACTTGTCAATATGTAAGATATTTCATTTATTATCTTCAATTTTAGAAGACGAGATATATCGCTCAATATTGATTGTTACAATATATATGAAATAGAAGTAGTTTAAAGCTATGCTTTGTGAGACTATAGTCAAACATTCAGAAGAAAAATTCGAAAAGCTTGACAACGATTAAGTTTTGATAATATTATGTTCTATGCATATGCACGATACATGTGTACTTTTTTTACGGTAATTCCTTTTATATTGTATCACTATTTGTATAAAACAGTATTATACAAAACTCTTCACTAAGATAAGTCATATTTTATCATATTTAGATTGAAATGTGTAAATATAAAATTTATTTATATTATATTAAAGTAGAAAGAATCTGTAATAGTCAAACGTTTATATCGAACACAGATTTTGTATCTTGCACATCCTTTGGTACACAAAAATATATTGAAAATGAAAACGATAAATATACATATTTATATATTTTTTTACAATTACAGTTACAATAATATTTAACATCATTTTAATATCATTATTTCAAAATAATTATCTTATTGCAATTTTGTTACAATTAGAGGAAAGCTCCCTTTCTTATTATGAAATAGGCACCTAATATGAGAGTGATGTTTCTGCTAAATAAATGCTATCTATTAGTTTCGCCATAAATTTATTGCTTGGATTGAAAACTATTTAATAAAAAATTCATTATTAGATCATGCCTGTAATCACTGTAAAACAAGATTTCAGAATTTATCTTCAAGTTTTATTGAGATGAGATTTAAACCTTGTTTATTATTTAATAAATATCTGGCAATAAATTCTTCATGTATTGATAGAGTAACATCGTAAATAGAAAAATACGAAACATATTGAACTATTTAATTACAGAAGATAGATTTGATGATCGTAAAACCATAAGACGTGGAAATCGTAATATGAGATACTCAGGATATTCCTAATATGAAATAACTCATGCTTCTATGTTATAGTAAAAATCGTTGCTAAAGTATAAATGTTATTAATAATAAAAAAGACAACCGGAATGAACGTCGAGTGCCTATATTTGCGATACTTGATTCCAACTATCTGAAAACGAATTCTGATATAATCTATCGCATGCTCATTTTTCGCGCACGCTGACTGTGTTTGTATTTTAGAAACATTAAATAAATTAAAAATTTTTTAATTGTAATACTAATATACTTTGCGTTTTACTATCGATTTCTCGGGACATCTCATAGGAGCACAATTTTTTAACTTTGCAATTTGTTTACTTTTTACATTTCTTTAATTAAAAAAAAAATGGAATTAAATTTTATGTAACGTTATTTTAAAGTTTATTAAATTTTATTATTCTCTTCAAAATGATTTATTATTTTTTTAAATTCTGTCTATAGACTTCTAAATTCATTTACTCAAAATGAATTCGGTATCTCATAATAGACGTCTTTCCTCTATATGTTTATATATTAAATTAAGTTTACACTTTTTTCTATTTATAAAAGAAAAGAAGTGATTATGGAATTAATAGGCGGTTATAGAATATTATAATATTTTGTATAGTTTGAGCTGCATATTTGGTGAGTGTCAATATTACTTCTTCATAGTTAGTGCTTAAACGTTATAGTGTGGCCATTGGTCAGTGGTGTTTACTGCATTGTCAGTTTTGCAGATAGTGTAGACAAGAGTTTTACAAGTATGTACTGCTTATTTAATTTTGAGAAGTATGTTTGTATTAATTATTATTTTGTTTTTTATTTGTTTATTATTTTGTTTTTTGTATTAATTATTAATTTGTATTATTTTGTAATTTAATTTGGAGGCCTTGAATATGGCTTCTAAATGATATAATAGTTAAATTTTATTTTATTTTTATAACTAAATTTTAAACTAAATTAACAAAAAATGAATGCATATATCAGATATGTATAAAATTATACTCTATACTATTAATAGTATTAGTGTTCCATATTCCCTTTTATTCCATAACCATAATCTTTCTTTATCTTCAATTTTTTATAAATTACATTTTGTATTCTTGAAAAACTTTTACCTCTATAATTGATACATTCTATAGCTAACAAACTTGCACAAAAAGTATTAATGTTACATGAATATTTATTGAGTTATTTCAATAAAACAGTATTCCAAAATCTTCTTCTATTTCTGCATTCTTATTATTCTTGGATTCGTACCAATAGATTATAAACAGAATATGATGTTTTAAGTAACTAAAATAATAAAAACATTTCAGACTATTATAAAAATATTTATACTTATAAATTCGCCAATGTAATTATTTATATATGAAAATTTACGAAATTTTATGAGTACTATATTTATAGGCATACTATATTTATAGGCATAATTTTTATTATTTAAACTAATTATAATTAAATAAACAACAATATAGTTTTATTTGATGTATCTTTATTATTTTAATTATTTTAAGATTAACGCATTAAAATAAATTTTTACACTAACCGCTACGAAGGAATCCAAATTTATAGTCAAAATATGTACAGTAGTAATTTCAATCGGTATCATTGCACGCTTCATAATTATTAAGATGTTTTTTTTAATACTATTTTCTACAACTGACCACTCCATTTGAAAAATACTGTTTGTTAAATGCAAACTCTACAGAAGAAAATGTTTAATACATATATTATTTATTCAACAACTTATTTCATTAATATCCAACAATGTGTTTCATTATAAAGATACCTTTAATTTAACTTTGTTTCCAAACCAACAATAAACAAAAATTTGTATTACCGTGGCACATGTGTACATTATTAACGCAAAATGATCTGCATTTAAAGTTGACTTAGTCAGTTGATATAAATTAGAACATGTTACCATTGTACTTGCCATAAACTGAAATCCAATTATTTGTGTAAATCTTGTATTCACCATCTGAGCAAATCTGCAATCAAGTTCGTTTTTAGAAAGTATTGTAATATTATTATATTTTAAGTTAATAAAATTTAATTACTATAACTAATTTTTAAATAAATTGTTGCAACAGGAAATTATGAAAAATTATAAAATATATCTAAAATAAATCAAATAAGATATTAATAAAATATTAATTTAGTAAAAAATATCTAATAAGTGTGACAACAGATATCTAAAATCAGTGATAATAAGTTGTTTATCAAAATAGGTTATACATTTAAGAAATTTAAAATTTATTTAATTATGTTAGATTAATGATATAAGAACTAATATTTTTATCTTTGCAATAAATAAAAATAGAAAAATATAATACTTCTATCACAATATTGTTCAATAACTAACACATAAAAGTAACATTAAATAAAATAAATATAGGCTGTTCCATTTTAAAAGACCCATTGAAATATCTCGGAAACACTGTCGTATTTCTAAAATATTTTCAATCAAAAAACTTTCATCTGAAATATTTTTCGATTTAATGCAGTGTTTTCATGAATTCTTTAAAATGGGACATCCCTATATAACTTTCCATCATTAACATGTATTTGATTAATGTATATTTGATAACTAACTCAAAAATTCGATTGTGGTGGCGTATGCAATAGCCCAGACTAAATTGATTGCATAAATGTTTTTTTAGGCGATACTCCAAAATCTCAATTTGACAACATATATGCATTAAGAACCCGCACAAGAGAGTATCGCAAGCAACATTTATGGAAGCACCATGGAACGTGCTTAATAGTTGTTGACCATATGTAAGACAAAATTTTATATAAGACGAATAATCGTATGGAATCCATCCTCTGTATGTTAACCTCCTATGTCTGAAGTTAGTGAGCAACGACATCAAAGTCATAAATGTCCATGCTGTCGCAATCATGATCGCGTAGCGCAAAGTATTGTTTCTAGAAAGCGACTGAAGAGTTGTTATATATATGTTATTTTTAATACATATAAATACATATAAATTTCAATATTAAGTATTTAAGAATGATTTCATTTTCATTCATTATCACGGAGTATTAATTACGTTGCGATAATAATTAGGCTTTATTTTAATACATTATTAATTGAGTTACACTTTTTGTTATTAAATTATTCACAAATACATGTATGCATTTATTTTAAATATCTTAAATTTTAATTTAAAAATAAATTAAAATCTAGTAATCTTACATAAATTTTTAAAAATATTGCATGTTTAATAAATAAAAAAATATTTAGATTTATATTGATAAAAGCTTAAAATTTATTCTTACAAAAAAATTTATTTACCGTATTATTTTATCATATTGTCGTCGAATTTTTATTTCATCCAAATCTAATGGTTTAAATGGTTCTTCAGTAAGATAATTAATTAATGTAACAATGTTTTTGTAACTTAAAGAGGCGATATAAAACTTATAACACGAAGCTGACATATTTAACATCATATTCAAATTATTAGTAAAATCGTTAGGATTATCAACATTTATAACAATGTCCACTATTTGCGAGAATGTGAAAGTATACATCATGCTAATTACATACAATCTGTAGATGTCGTAAATTATCCATTTAAACAAAGACGTCCACGATTGCGGTCGGAAGCATCCAGTGATCATACAAATTGTACGTGTTAATTTCAGAATGTGCATTATAAACTCTTATTTACTTTTATTTCATTAAAAGAAAGATACGTATCCGTTTACAATTTGTTTTATCAACTATTGTATTGACTAAATGATTATAAAATTTCTTTAACAATTTTAAATATTTTCAAAAGAATAATTTGACAAAATCACTATAGCGTAAAATGAAATTTAATATAATTTGAAGAGAGTACACTAAGAAATATCTAAAAATTCGGGACTCAATTCTTTGATACAATATTTCCGCCGACGATATTTTCTCGTTTCTTCTGTATATTTAATCCTCAGTACTTATACACTTCCTGCGAATCTATATCTATATACATTCGAATTTCTAATACGGCGTTTTCTTTTCCTTGTATCTCGGATTGTAATGCATTTTAATTAATTTTTTTTAAAGCGATTATTTAAAGACTGAAAAGAAAGAATTTTCGAAATGAGAAAATCCAAAAAGAGTCAGAGTCGAAACGTTTGTAATCTTATATTATTAGTCTTTTGTTGTATTTATATCTGGCTCGTTGCCCAACCTTTTATGTTTTAAAAGTCCAAAAATTATACAACAAAAGATATTTTCCAATAAGTAAAAAGAGATTGAGAGGATTAAAACGAATTAAAAAACAAATTTTTTTCAAAATAGTTTAATAAAATAGTTTAATAAAAAAAATTAACGAAAAGAAGTTTTATTAGTGATAAAAAAAATTAATGATAAATTAATGATGAATTAAAAATTAGTGATAAATTAAGTTGTGAGTTGAATTTTAAGAAACATTTGCCATAGGCAATTCGTTCTAAAAAAGATTTTTTTTTTTAAAGTGGAAATGAATAATCTTTTAGTTTTATTTAAACTAATTATATTACCAACAAACTTTAAATTTTGATAAAAATAAATGAAAAAAGTACTTCTATCATTAGATAAATGAGAAAAAATTTTCTATAGTAAATATTAACATTTTGCAAGAATTACATTATAATACTTTTAGTATTGCCCAATCAGCATACAATATTTAAAAAATATTTAAAACATATTTTTTATTTAATATTTATTTAAAGTAAAAAAATTAAATAAATGTTTAAAAAATATTTTTAAACATTCTGTGCTAATTGGGTAATTAATTAAATTCCTCTCTGTGATATTAAAACTAATTTAAATCATTTTTATGATGTACACTCATAATACAAGTTACAAATAATTCAATTAATCACTTTTACTTACATTTTAACTTTTTTTGTAAATTTTGATTTCTTAACAACTTACCCACATTGGGTTAATATAATCTGAGTACTCCTCAACCGTTGCAGTTCTGTCGCTAATAGCGCACAAAGCTGTTAAAAAAGGGAATTATAGAGAGAGTACACAAGTTTTTCCCCCCCAGCCTCAGCGTCTCTATTCAAAACGTATCCAAATATCTAAACTATGAAAATCGGCCCAGGATAACTTAGAAAGGAAAGTTCGCTTATACTGAAGATATCATATCTATATCATCGTAATATATATAATAGAGTCTGCCAAGAATAATATCAAACTAATATCTAACTGTCTGTAGTGTAATATTTATTGATAGAATTACGTCTATGTGTAATTTTTTATTGTAGAAAATGTATTACTTTCATTTCTACATTTAGAGAGAAAGAGAGATAGAGAAACAGAGAGAGAGAGAGAGAGAGAGAGAGAGAGAGAGAGAGAGAGAGAGAGAGAGAGAGAGAGAGAGAGAGAGAGAGAGAAGAAGAAGAAGAAGTAACTAACGTACTAACGTACGTACGTAACGTATACTAATTAAGTACTAGTATAAGAGTATA
>NW_012130066.1:4568132-4574971 GCF_000143395.1 Atta cephalotes
AGAGAGAGAGAGAAAGAGAGAGAAAGCAAAGTAGTAATATGAAAGAAACGGGAGAATTAACTCTACTCTGCAATCAATATGATATGAGATACAGGTAATCTTCATAATATCTTGATATATGCTATTTATACAGTATTGATACAATATTTTGTTTATTATCGTTCGCGTCTAGAATATGATGTATCATCCAGTATTGACTTCTACGCATTATAACCAAACGACGGAGTAATATATTCGAGAAACGCATTTGTAAGACTATATATTGTCAGACAAGAGAAATTTAAAAATTTTAATAATATCTAAATTTCTATGACATAATATTTTTCATATTTACAATGATATAATTAAGTGATAATGGTGTAAGTTTTATTCTATTTAGAATAAAAAATATATACATTTTTTTTTTATTAAATTCTTTCTTTCACTATTGTCCTGTACATAAAAATATAAAAATATTATTCAAAATTAAATGTTTCAGATTGTGTTACATAGTTTTGTATATTCTGCTATAAAATACAAAAAGATTATTAAAAAAGCAGACACTATTATGTTATTTTGAATCTTAATTAGAAAAATAATAATTATTTACACCTTTATACAGTTAAAAATATTTAATATTTATTATTATTTAGAATACATCTAATACTAATGCATTATAATGGAAATTATGCATTAATGAATAATATTAGCAACTTTTTATTTGCTTTTATATTATTATTCCTGTACTTGGGATAGTAAATTATAAGCAGAATATGATGTTTTAAGCAACTGCAATGATTTTAAATTTCATATTATATTTAAATTTCAAAATCATTAAAAAAATAATTCAAAATTTATTTTTTTATTATTTTTTAAATTATTGATTCTTGTTCATAATTACTCATTATGGTTTTACTTGTAATATGCATATATGTGATAAAAAATATTTTCTTGAAAATATTACTTTAAAAAAAGTTTTATCACGAGGTAAAAAAGATAGAAATTTTATTATAATGACTATAGTTGATCCACTTTTTGAAATACTTAAATTAAAGTATGTGATTGGAAATTTCTTTTACTTAATGGCTAAGGAAAAGAGCGAAAGATAAAATAAAAGATTGAACGAAAGCAAAAATGAGAGAGTGAATTAGATGAGAGTCATCAAAAAATTGAATAAGCACAAAAAAATCTATACTTCATAATACGCGACGAAATTTTTATGCTTTATACTCACCGCTACAAAAGAGTCTAAATTCATGTTAAGAATGTATGCACTGTTAAATTCAATAGGTTTCATTGCGCGAGTCATAATTACCAAAAGACTTTTTTTAGTTTTAAGGTCCAATGCTATCCAGTCTATTTCGAAAATACTATCGACTAGTTGAAGGCTCTATATATTTATAACATATTTTAATATATTACATGTTTTACTTCTAAGCTCTTAATAAAAAATATGTACGATAATTAATACAAAGAGGAGCATTTAAAACAGATCACCTGAATAATTTGCTTGTTTTTAACGATAGAAGAAAAAGTGTCAAACAAAAGTTGCTTGATTTTGAGGGGCACAATATGTCAATAATTGTTCTTGTAGGTGGAGGCGTAAAGGATAGGCAAAAGTCAAATCTGATTTTTTAAATAGATATATTTTTTTATTTACATTCTGATACAGCATTTTAAGATGAAATTATAATTGAAGGTCATTCAAGATTACGCAAGGTCAATAATGGAAAATAATTGAATGGAAAATAAATTGTTTCGAGGCACTCTTCGAACAATTTCGTGTCTTTTCTTCTTATTATGTATACCGCTTAATCGTTCAAATGTATCACGATATGTAAATAAACATTGAAGTTATTTAAACATAACAAGATTAGCTGCAATTGAAAATAAATTGTTTGAAGAATTATTTGATTTTTCGAATATTTCATAATTTATTTATTTGCGTACTTACTATTACAGTGTAAGTGTTCAAAATGATGACTCTGAACGATGCATTTTCTAAAACGTGTCGATACAGATAAGACTGCACGATGAATTTCATTCAGATCAATCGCAATGTAAGCTCTTCTTATATGCTGCTTCGTGTCTTCTCTTGTTATCGGCGCTGTACACTTGTTGTTCTAATTTTTCCCACAAATAAAAATTCATAGGTGTCATCCATAGGTGTTAAATCTGGGGAACGTCCCATCTGTTATTTCCTGTCCGACCAATCCAACGATTTCCAAATTTTTTTTAATAATTCAGTAATAATCCGTGCAAAATGAGCAAGACATCCATCTTGCTAATACCACATTGATTGTCGTATGTTCAGTAGAAGATCTTCTAATAATCTTCTAATAATGGCAATATTTCTATCAAAATCTGTGTATACTTGCGACTATTTAATGTTTCGATAAAATGGGGATCAATTATTTTATCATTAAGAATTCCGGCCCAGATGTTTATAAACTAAGGTCTCTGCCTGTCCACTTCTCTCATCCAATGTGGGTTTTCTACTGACCAAGTGCATGTTGCGAAGATTCACTTGTCCATTGTTTATAAAAGTAGCTTCGTTAATAAATAAGATTTTAGATTTAACAAACATATCATCTTCTTGTAGTGATCATTTACAGAATTGTACACGATTTTGAAAATCATTGCCATAACTCTTGATGAAATAAGATATAGAAGAGGAATATGAAATTTGTTAGAATGGAGTATTTGTAGAATACTTCATCAACTAATTCACGTTCAATTACTTTCCATTATTGACCTTGAGTAACCTTGAATGACCTTTAATTAATAGGTTATTATATTCATTTTAAAATATTCTATCAGAATGTAAGTAAAACGCATATCATTCCATTTAAAAAAACAGATTTGACATTTGCCTATCGTTTATGCCTCCACCTACAAAACAATTATTGATCATCACATTATGTGCCCCGAAACCAAGCAACTTTTGTTTGACACTTTTTCTTCTATTGTTAAAAACAAGCGAGTTATTTAGGATCTGTTTTAAATGTTCCTCCCTGTATATATATAGATACATATAGTACACATAATACACATGTTTATGTACATATGTATATATGTACATGTACATAATAATTTCAAATTCGATAATATTATGCATACCGTCAGTTTCAGTTTATTTCCAAACCAGCAATAAATGAAAATTTGTACAAGTATGCACAATGTATATGCAAAAAACGCAATAAAATCTACAATTAATTTAGTTCTAGTTAATTGGTACAAATTTGAACAGACTACGAATGTACTTGCTACGAATTGAAATGCGATTGTCCTCGTGAATCTTTTATTAGTTGCATATGCGAATCTGTAAAGAAAATATTTTTATCCCAAGAATTAAAATTAAATGTCTTGAAAAAATTAGAATATATAAAAAATAGCTATCATGTAATATTTAATATTAATAGTCAATAGAAGACATAAAATATTAAGATAATAAATTCAATATCGCAATTTAAAGACAAATATGAATATATTGCATAACTATAATAATAAATAGAATGAATAGAAATAATGTTATAATAAAAAAATCCAACTTTTTGGATTTTTAAAAATATATTAATAAAGGATATTAATAAAGGATTTAAAAATATATTAATAAAGAAAAATAATAAATTTGAGTATTATATTACTAAATTTACAATTACTTATTAAATATTGTACGTTAAGTCTAATAAAATGTTTATAAGACTAACTTGATTATGTGATGATGTTGGCGTACACAATCACGTAGAGTATTCTGACCATTTATAAGACTTTTCAAACGATACTGTAAGATCGTAATTTGACAGCACACATGCAATAACAAACCAACAATGAGACTGTCACAAGCAACGCTAACAAGACACGCGAATATCACGCCTATATATTGATGAACGTATGTGAGACAAAATAGCATGAATGACGAATAATTATATGGTATCCATCCTCTAAATGTTAACTGCCTCTTTTTGAAATTTGTCAGTAACGATATCAAAACATGGCCTGTATAAGTGATTATAATCAGTATTGTATAGCACTTTGCGATGTTCCTAAAAAAATAATTTTGCCTTTATTCAAGAACAAAAATTATTTATCTTTTAATCTCCTAAATCACTGGAAATCACTATGACCCCATCAAAAGTTTGGACTAAATTTTCATCAACTTAAATTTCGAAATAACACCTAATGTTCTATCAGTAGTTTGAGTCTCTAACTATATTACCATGCGGTTGGCACACGTAAAATACGTTAATGAAACGCATTAGATAATTTGTTTTTTAAACCCCAATCAATCTTCAAAATAAACCTTTTTTGAAACGCCCGCTATTGCAATAACTTTTTTATCGAAATGCAGCATCTGAAAACTTTATCTCTAAAATTTTATGCAAAAATATGAAAAAATAAAAAAGTTGACTTTTTAATTTAAAAAAATCATTTTTCACTAGATTTTCATTTATGAATTTTTTTGACTATTTTAAAATAATGAATTCAGCAAAAAATCAATGTGAATATATATTTTTAAAAAATGTCCCTAATTTTTTTTCCTATATCTATATAAATAAAGTTGTGACAGCCATTTTGTTGACCTCGTGTAATCATTACTTAATTTTCACGAAGTGTGATTATTTAGAGTTAATTGAAAAATATTCTTCTGCCTCTATATATAAAATTTATAAAAAATATATAAATAAATATAAATATACAAATAATTTAATCATACATACATATAATATTTATAATTAATAATATTAAAAATGTGGCAAACATCTTCAGAGAAGAATGTTTCAATATTTTAATTTTTTAAAATTTCCTTAATGATATTCCATATTTAAAAAATTAATATAATAATTAGTACTTTCCAAAACTTTATTAGTTTTTCAAATAGTCGCTACTTATAAATTAAATAAAATGTAAATCAAGATAAAATTTGTTTGTACTCACTGTATTATCTTGTCGAATTTTCGTTGAATTTCAATTTCAACAAGTAGCAGTGGTTTAAATGTTCCTTCCGTAAGATTTTGTATTAACTTCGCGAAACTCTCGTGATTCACAAACAGATTAAGTATTTTATAGTTTGCAGCGAACATAGTCAACATTGTGTATAGAGTATTAGTAAAATCATCTGGATTATCAACGTTCAGAATAACATCCATAAATTGTGAAAATGTAAAGCTGTACATGACACTAATTACTAATAATGTATAGGCGTCATATAATGCATGTTTGATAAGAGAAGTCCACGAGAACGGTCGCCAGCATCCAGCGATTGTAAGAATTGCGAATATGAATTTTAGCGAGCTCATACCCTTCAAATAAAATATCTCTAAATATCTGAACGTAGAAAATGCTTCTTTATTTAAAAAATATCCACAATTGCATTAATCTGATATATACAACACATGATCAACTATGTAATTTGTATTATAATGTTTGAAGTGTGCTCCTTTGGTATTTGTGTTGCGTGTTATTGTCGTCAATCACGGATTAGCTGAAGAGATATGGATTTTAAAGCGTCTATAGTTCGCGATATTTTTACTGAATTTTCCCCTCGAATATGTAACATCGTAATAGCAAACTTATGTTTTCTGTAAATTGATGTTTTCATGAGAATTTCATTCTTATACCTATATATAGCAATATAAGTTGTTGACAAGAAGAGTTTAGACGTATGAAATTTTGATACATTGTTGTACTCGTCCATTATAAAATATTTTATTCATTGTCACTGTCTGCGACAACTTCAGTCTTCCTCAGTCTGGCGTTCCCTACGTCTTTTTCTCAGTATCTGTATGCATTTTTTATTAAGTATAAACACGGAAAGCAAGATAGCCTCAATTTATTTATTTTTGCAATGTAAATACTGACACATTGAATAATATTTGAATTAGATAGAGGTAATAAACGAAATAATTTATTCCTCATTTCCCTAGGATTTCTTAATTTTACAATGTGTGTATATCTTATTAAATAAATTTGCGAGAATTCTGTAGAAAAATTACAATCAAATTTCGATCGAATGATGACGGTACTAATAACTTACGATACTAATAACTTTAAAATTTCCATAAATAAATATAAATATTGTCTATATCTATAGACGATGTTTTTTCCACTTATCGATTCCTATTCAATATTCATTATCATCATGTAAAAACGTCATACAGAATCGCTTTTACTAACAGAATTTTTTTTTTATTTCAGGTTCTTAGGGAATCTTTTGTCTGTAGTGTCTTATGCGCCATAATGAGCCAACATAATAAGCTGCTATTTTCATACAAAAATTTCCTATAACAACGAAGTCATACGTGTATACATATAATTAAGTTATATACATATGTATTTTTATAAATATATGACTTCACGGTTTCGTTAGTTTAGAAAAACCTTATATTTAATTCTCACATCAGTTACATTACATAGTTAAAAAATAAAATTATTTCAAAACAAAAGTTACATTCAAATTTAATAGTTTAAGTTTTTTTAATATGATAATTAACTAATGTAGCAACGCTTTTGAAATTTGACGAGATGATAAAAATTTTATGACACTCAAAATATTTAACATCATACAATTCAAATAATTAGTAAAGTCGTTAGGATCATTAACGTTCATCACAAAGGCCATATTATTATTTGTGTGACAATATATAATATATTAATTAATGCTAATTACATATAATCTGTAAATATTGTAAATTATCAGTTTGAACAAAAATGTCTCCATGATTACGGTTGAAAATAGCGATCATAAAAATTGTACATTTCAATTTCATAATGTGCATAATAGTGTTTGATCAGAAGAAAAAAATAATATATATATATATATAGAGAGAGAGAGAGAGAGAGAGAGAGAGAGAGAAGAG
>NW_012130066.1:4578369-4582073 GCF_000143395.1 Atta cephalotes
AAACAAGTTTAAATATTATANAAATATATAACATATAATAACTATTGTTGTTTAGTATTTTATTTTTATTATTTTTAATTGTTTTTTACTATATATNTATATATATATATATATATTTTTTTTTTTTTTATTTTTTAATAAACGCAAAAATATGTTTATTGTTGTACAAGGCAAAATAATTCAGATTTAACATTGTTTATTGTGGATAATTATACACTTATATCTAGGCGAGATATTAGCCTTGTCTTTGTATGAACACTAGGCTTTGTATTGTTCACTAGAAAACTCGGCTTCGTTCGCTTTCTTCTCGTTGGCTCGATTAACTTTGAGGGACAATGAAAGTTAAAAGGGTGCGTATATATAATTATATAGCGATTTTTGTAGTCAATCGCAATCAATCGTTGTCATAGTTATCAAATTAGATATGTGAATTGGTCGTATTATTTTTCACGTGAAATAAGGGGTGCCAAACATAATTACTCGTTTCTACAATCTTACGCTTATTTTGGTGAAGTATACATATATATATGAGTGTACATATATATCTGAGTGTGTGTGTGTGTGTGTGTATATATATATGAGTGTGTGTAGTACACTAGATCTACTTTTACAATAATTTGTGACACGCAACATTTTATATTATAAATCTAAGATTAGTAATTGAATAAATTTCTATCACTTGCATAATTAACTAATTTATTCAATGGATATTGTGTAAATAAAATAAATATTGCACATAATTTTATTCATTAACTTTAGAAAATAATATTCAATAATATAAATGACTTACAGAAATAAAAAATATTAAGCAATTTCATGTAAATATTATACATTGATTTTAAAGCAATTTATGGAACTTCGACAAATCTTATATGTCTATAGACACGCAACGGTACTTTCTGCATTCATTGTTCTCTCTCTTTGTAGTCCATGGTGGAGAACTACATATGTCATAATAATTATATATGTATATGTAACTTGTAATATATTCCGACTGGTAATAATACTTTTGTAAAATAATATGCATAGCTGTGTGTCTTTTTTGCGACCTTTGTATAAACTGTTAGGTAATACATTAAAATGGTTTAAAGGAAAAGAAACTTGTCGACAACGAAACCCTAGACCATAAATTAAGGTGTGTCACCATGAAATTTTAATGTAAGTAATCTATACTTACATACAAAAAATATAGAATTTGTTAGTGTCGTAAATTCCGCCTCACATCTGGCTGTCATCGTTAATTCTGTTACTCATATTGATCGATAATTCCGGCAGGATACAAGCGGTTAAAAGAGCTTATTAAATATACATATATAGGTAAAGCAAATATATATGCTATATTACCTTCAGTTAATTCTGAGCTAGTCAAAATATTGCAGAATTGCATTTTATCTGTTTATTTTGGAAAATAATAACGTATTATATATATATAATAAGGAAAAAATATCAAAAAAATCTTATACCAAAAATTTTCCACATTGAAGATTAAATAAAGTAAAAATATTTAAATAAATAAATAATAAAAGTAAAAATAAAGCAATATAAATTACAGAAGATTATAAATAAAAATCTAAAAAGAAAATCTGAAAAAGAAGAAGCATATTATAATCAATAATTCTTATTTAATTATTTGTTAACATTATATAATAGATAATAGGAAACTTAGATGATTAAGAATATTAATCATATAGATAACTTAATTAGAAAATATAATTTCCTAGCTTACTATCTTTCATTTGTATTGTTGTTTACATTTGTTGTAGTATACTATATGCGCTAGAAAATTCAATAGGTATTAATGAGAGATTCATAATTATTAATAAATTCTGTTTTCTGTTTTGCATCATTGTTAATCATCCCATTTTAAAAATATTAATAGTGAGTTGAACATTCTACGTTAAACAATATGTAAATTAAAAAATATTATAGTAGTTAAGATTCATAAAAAGAAATTGCAACTAATATTTTCTTATATCAATCAATTTTCTTATATCAATTTTTGTTGTTACAGTAGTTTTTCATATGAAAATTTTATTCCTAAAATCGATTGGATGGAGTATTTGTAATAAGGCTAACAATTTTGATATAAAGGAAGTTTTTAATATCGCATAAATATTGAATAAATTATACAATATTGCACGTTCAAGCTTTCTGAAAGCATTGCGTAGTCAATGTCATATCATATTTCTCATAAACGTCCTAGCATTCTATGTGATAAATGAGACTGTCTGTATCGGTACATAATTTTACATTTGTTGCGCTACATTGGTGACATGTACTCTTGATGAAATTCGTACAAGCAGACTTTTGATATGTGGAGTATACACATATCCACTTAAATCGGCTTGTTGAACTTCATCTTTGCTAATTGATACAAATTAGAACATATTACCAGTGTGATCACAATAAATTGAATAGCAATATTATTATCTTAAATTTTTCATTCACTATTAATGCATATCTGCAAACATTTTAAAATATTTTTAAAATATATTTATTTATTTAAAATATAAATTTATTATTTAACTATAAATTTTTACATTAAAAATATTTTTAAAAGATATTTATATAGAGTAAAAAAACTTTTTAAACTAATGAATCAAATTATAAAAAATTCGGAAAATACGAGAAAACATTTTAGACAACATTTGTATGGCTTGAAAGGGTACAAATAATGATAAAATTAATTTAAAAAAAAAATGTTTTCATAGTCATATACTATCTCTATCTTTTCGAATGGAATTGAATGATTTTTTTTATATATATGTATATAATTCTTCTAATTATTCTGCATATAAAAATATAAACACTACGCAGATCGGATAGTTCTCGATAAGAACTAAAATTATGCGAATGTGACGTTATTGATCATTTAATTTTCAATTCTTCAAATATTTTTTCAATCATTTTACAATCTGTAAGATTGTCAAAGAAACTAATTTAAATATACAATCGTGCTGACGTACACATTCACACAGTTGTTTTGGTCAAGCAAATTGTTTTTCAACTTGCACTCCATATCGAACTGACAGCATACATGTAATAATAAACCACAAATCAGATTGTCGCACGCAACATTCATAGAACCAATAGTCGAGCTTTAATTGACGAGCATATATATGATATCACCTCGGATGTGTAGTTATACAGTGTCCACTTTCTGCACGTTAAATTACCTTTCTGAAAATCGGAACAATGATGTCAACATTACGCATGCACATGTGGTTTCGACCAAAATTGTGTACATAATCTATTCATCTTACAAAGTAGATAAGCAGTTTTTCCATATTTTTCATTAAACATTTTACATGAAACATTTTTCTTTTTCTATTATTTTATATAAATTAATTATTTTTATCAAATTTTTAAAATATTTTTATTAAAGAGAGCGAAAACTTTTTATATACTTACTGTATTGTTTTGTCGAATTTTTGACGGATTTTCGTCAGCCTCTAATGAAATAAATGATTTCTGAGTAAGAATATTGATTAATATCTCTATTTTTGCGATTTATCAAAAACCGATCATTTCACAACAGAAAATAATTATGGCAAGCATGATATAGAAAATATCCGTAAAATCATCGGCATTATGGACGTTCAAAATGACAGCCATAAGTTGTGGCAGCATGAAGGTAAAATGCAATAATATTACAAAAGTGGTATATATATATATATATATATATATATATTATATATATCTGA
>NW_012130066.1:4588078-4590264 GCF_000143395.1 Atta cephalotes
TATATATATATATATATATATATATATATATATATATATATATATATATATACATATATCTGAACGTAGAAAATGCTTCTATTTTTAAAAAATTTTTATAATTGCATTAACCTGATATGTACATATCAACCATGTAATTTGTGTTATAACATTTTGAGGTGCTCTTCGTATGTCCCTTTAATATTTGTGTTGTTGTCATCAATCTCGAATTAGCTGAGGAGATATGGATTAGATATGGATTTTTAAAGCGTCTATAGCTTTTTACGATATTTTTACTGAATTTTCCCCTCGAATATGTAACATTGTAACAGCAAACTTACACTGATGTTTTCTGTGAATTGATGTTTTCTTCTTATACCTATATAATTCTTATACCTATATAAAATAATATAATATATATATAGTTATTGACAATAGTTCAGATGTATGAAATTTTTGTTGTACTCGTCCATTATAAAATATTTTATTCATTGTCGCTGTCTGCAACAACTTTAGTTTTCCTTAGTTTGATATTCCCTGCGTCTTTTTTTCAGTATCTGTATGTATTTTTTATTAAGTATAAACACGGAAAGCAAAATAGCCTCAATTTATTTATTTCTGCAACGTAATCACGTGACATATTGAATAATATTACATAGATAGAGATAATAAACAAAGTAATTTATTTCTCATTTCCATAAGATTTCTTAACTTTACAATGTATATCTTTTTTTAAATAAGTTTAGTACGAGAATTCTGTAGAAAAAATACAATCAAATTTCAATCGAATGATGACGGTATTTACTGATAACTTTAAAATTTCCATATAGATATCGTCTATAGACGATGTTTTTTTCCGCTTATCGATTCCTATTCAATATTCATTAATATCATGTAAAAAACGCATTTACTAACAGAATTTTTTTATTTTTATTTCAGGTTGAGTTCTTAGGGAAAATCTTTTGTCTTATGCGTCATAATGAGCCAACATAATAAGCTATTATTTTCATGAAAAACGAAATATTGAGATTAATGCTGGGTTCCGCTCATAGATTGCCATTGATAATATCTGTCTCCATTTATCTCCAATTTTAATGAAGGTAAATGTTACCTATCTAAATGTTCTTTTAGTTTTTCTATTGTTATCTTAAAATTTTGACCAAAAGTCACAAATATATTAAACTTTTTTATAATTTTTTTATTTTAATATTTTAACCATAATATAAAGAACTATATAACTTATGTCAGATTTAAATATACGGTTCTTCTAGCAAGATAAAGTTTCCGTCTATAACAGACGGAAGAGAACATAAAAGTTATATATGTATGCATATACGTATAATTAATATGACAATAAAGTTATGTATGTACATATGTATTCTTATAAATATATGACTTCACGGTTTCGTTAATATAGAAAAATCTTGTATTTAAATCTGACATAAGTTATATTACATAGTTAAAAAATAAAATTATCTCAAAACAAAAGTTACATTCGAATTTAATAGTTTAAGTTATTTTTTTAATATGATTAACTTTTTAATACGATTAATGTAGCAACGCTTTTGAAACTCAACAAGACGATAAAATTTTTATGACTAAGTCGATATATTTATTAAATATTTAACATTATCATACAAATTCAAATAATTCAAATAATTAGTAAAATCGTTAGGATCATTAACATTTATTATAAAGGCCATTATTTGCGTAATAGTATATAACATCATATTAACTAGTACTAATTATGTATAATGTGTAAATATTAATCTGTAAATATAAATTATCAGTTTGAACAAAGATGTCTCAATGATTACAGTTGAAAACAGCCAGCGATAAAAATTGTACACGTCATTTTCATAATGTGCATAATAGATCAGAAGAAATATTAATATCTTCTTAATTATTGGGGAAATTTACAAAAGGTAGAGGATTTTTCGACTCAGTTTAGTCCGTTCTACCTGCCCATGAAATATTTGGCGATTATTTCCAGACACTCTATACACACACACACACACACACACACACACACACACACACACACACACACACACACACACACACACACACACACACACACACACACACACACACACACACACACACACACACACACACACACGACGTACGACGAACGTACGAACGTACGTACGTACGTACTACGTACTACTACTACGTAACTAACGTAACGTAAGTAACGTAACGTA
>NW_012130066.1:4591042-4597836 GCF_000143395.1 Atta cephalotes
CACACACACACACACACACACACACACACACACACACACACACACACACACACACACACACACACACACACACACACACACACACACACACACACACACACAGGTGAGCGAAGTAGCCGTACAACTAGACCGCCACGTCCTATCCACCTTTCTTGAAAACGATTGGTTAAATGGCGTATGACATTAACAAAGAAATGGAACACCATCGTGCATGAATCACATTCGTTGTCTATGTAAAGGAATATTTCCCAAAAGTTCGAATAAATTATTTTCGAGAAAATTAAGATACACTTGTCCTATTGGTCTATTAGGCAAAATGTAAGGTCCGATTAGATGTTTCTCCAAAAATATCTGCCTAAACGTTCACAGAAAAACGATGCTGATGTCATGATGCTATGATAGCATGAGGATTTTCATCTCCCCAAACATGTATGTTATGAACGATATTGATTTCATCCCTGGTGAAAGATGCCTCATCAGTAAACAAAATATTGCACAAAAATTGTGGATCTTGATTGCATCGATGAAGAAGCCATGGACAAAAGTGATTCGTTGTTGCAAATCAATTGGTAGAAGAGCCTAAATGTGCTGGACATGATAGGGGCAAAAGTTGATCATGCAATATGTTCCACACAGTGTGATGGCTTGATCTTTTTTGCAGGGCGATTCTTCGACAAGATGTTCCATTTTCTTCAATTGTGCGTAAAATATTTTTTCGAATGCCAAAGTTCTAACAAGTCGCGGTCTATCGCAACTAAATTTGAACTGTCCGGTCTCACGTAAGCGTTGATGAATTTTGCTAAATATTCTTCTACTTGGCTGTCGGCAATTCGGATAAGCTGCATAATACAATCGTGCTGCTTTTGAAGCATTGCCTTTTTGTTTTGTCATACATAAAATGAATATCCGTCATTTCAGAATTTGTGTAAAAATTAGCTATTTTTCAGATAACACAAAACACAGTCCACAATCCAAAGTTGAATAAAACAATCCCTGCATAATTAGGTGGTTATATACGGGTGTCCATGAATGAACTGAAACTTGGAAACTGTTGTCAACGAAATAAATCTGGAATCTTTGACCTTCAATGACGAAACATGCCGAATTGTGTATTGATATGAACCTGAAATACATTGAACATTTATTGTAGATTTAATTTATTTTCTATTTTTCACAGAAGAAAATGCTTTAAAAATAAAAGGTTTTCATTAAGATTTTTTGGTTTGTTTTAACTACATACTCCTAAAATTTGATACCACCTTTTGGGAATACCCTATATACATACATTTATACAATGTGCCTAAATGATGAACTAATAGATATAGAACATTTTAATAATTTTAACTGTTCTCAAAATGATTTTATTTTGAAAAAAATCATTATTACGTTAAAAGATATAAAATATAATTTCAAAGTGTATTATAATATCTATAAACATACGATACAATTCTTTGATACGACATTACTTTCGCTGACGATATTTTCTATCCTTTTTCCTACACATTTAATATCTAAATCTTTTTAATATCTAAATCTTTGAAATAAAGTTTTAATATCTCTCTCTGTTAAGAATAATATCAAACTTGCAATGAATGTCTATAAAATAATATATATATATATAATAATAATATAATATATTTAAGGTAGTTAATAAGATTACGTCTGTGATCAATTTTTATTGCAAAAAATGTACTTCTTTTATTTCTATATCTAGAGAGTGAGTAAATTTATAATACAGTAGAAAAGAGATAACGTTTAAAACATTCATCAATATGAGATATCTCTGACTAATCTTCATAATGTCTTGATGTATGCTATTTATCAATACACAAAACATATTCTTTATTATCTTTCACGTTTAGAATTTGACATATCACAGAATATTGATTTATACTCAACATAATCAAGTAAAAGAGTAACATTCACAGAATTCATTTATAAAATTACATATCGTCAAACAAAAAATTAATCTTTTTAATAATAAATAAATTTCTATGACGTCACATTTTTTGTATTTGCAATAATTAAACAATAATATAATGTGTAATGTTTGAAAATAACATTATATATTCTAAATTCTCCAGTATTATCCTGTATATAAAAATATTAAAACAATATTATTCAGAAATAACTATTTCATATTTTGTTACATATTTTTAATATATTCTAATATTAAATGCAAAATGTTTAAAAAGAAACATTTTGTCGTTATCAATTGCTATTATTTTTTCAGTTTTATCTTATTTAAAACAACAATTATTTACACCTCTTTACAGTAAAAAATATTTAACATTTATTATTAATTAGAAGACATCTAGTACTAATGTATTAATGCATTATTATGGAAATGAATAAATCACGCATTAATAATTAATATTTACAACTTTTAACTTGCCTTTATACTGTTATTCCTGTATTTGCGATAGCAAATTATAAGCAGAATATGATGTTTTAAGCAACTATAATAATTATAAATATATTTAAATTTTAAAATCTTTGAGAAAAATAATTCAAAATTTATATTTTAAATTATTGATTCTTGTTCATGATTATTATAATCTTACATGTAATATCCATATAGTATAAAATACTGTTTTAAAAATATTACTTTAAAAAGAATTTTATCACTAGATAAAAAAGACAGAAATTTTATTATAATGACTAGGTGATCCAATTTTGAATAAATTAAAGTATGTAGTTAGAAATTTCTTTTTTCTTTTATTTAATGACTAAAGAAAAGAGCGAAAGATAAAATAAGAAATTGAATGAAAACAAGAATGAGAGAGTTAGATGAGAGTCATTGAAAGATTGAATAAGCATAAAAAAATCTGTACTTCATAATACGCTACGAAATTTAATTTTTATGTTATACTTTATACTCACCGTTACAAAAGAATCTAAATTCATGTTAAAAATGTATGCACTGTTAAATTCAATAGGTTTCATTGCGCGAATCATAATTATCAAAAGACTTTTTCTAGTTTTATGGTCCAATGCTATCCATTCTATTTCGAAAATACTATCAACCAGTTGAAGACTCTATACATTTATAACATGTTTTAATATATTACATGTTTTACTTCTAAGCTCTTTATAGAAAAGCATGCGATAATTAATATATGTATACATATAGTACACATGTTTATGCACATATGTATGTGTACACAATAATTTCAAATTCGATAATTAGTATGCATACCATGAGTTTCAGTTTATTTCCAAACCAGCAATAGATGAAAATTTGTACAAGTACGCACAACGTATATGCAAAAAACGCAATAAAATCTACAATTAATTCAGTTCTAGTTAATTGATACAAATTTGAGCAGACTACGAATGTACTTGCTACGAATTGAAACGCAATTATCCTCCTGAATCTCTCGTTAGTCGCGTTTGCGAATCTGTAAAGGAAATGTTTTTATCCTAAGCATTAAATCTCTTGGAAAAATTAGAGTTATACAAAAAATAGCAGTTACATAATAAATTTAATATTAATAGCCAAATAAAAAATAAAATAAAAAAATATTTATTAAAATATTCTTTATAATAATAAACCTAATATTGCAATTCAAAAACAAAATATGAATATAACGCATAACTATACAAATATAATAATAAGTAAAATAAATAGAAATAATATTATAATAAAAGTTTCAACTACCTAACTGCATATTTTAAAATTTAAAATTATGTAAATAAGAAAATGTAAATAAGAAAATGTAAATAAGAAAAATTTTAATATTATATTACTATATTTACAATCAATTATTAAATATTCCAAGTTAAATCTAATAAAATATTTATAAGACTAACTCAATTATGTGACGATGTTGGCGTACGCAGTCACGTAGAGTATTCTGGCCATTTATAAGACCCTTCAAACGGTATTGTAAGATCGTAATTTGACAGCACACATGCAATAACAAACCAACAATGAGACCGTCACAGGCAACGCTAACAAGACATGCGAATAGCAGACCTACGTATTGATGAGCATATGTGAGACAAAATAGCACAAACGATGAGTAATCATACGGTATCCATCCTCTAAATGCTAATTGCCCCTTTTTGAAATTTGTTAGTAACGATCTCAAAACATGGCCTGCGTAAGTGATCATAATCAATATGGTATAGCACTTTGTCATGTTCCTTAAAAAATGAAAATATGAAAAATAATAATGCTGCCTTTATTTCAAAACAAAAATTATTAGTTAATTGAAAAGATAAATAATAATTCTCCTGCCTTTATATATATAAAATTTATTAAAAATATATAAATAATACAAATATAACAAACAATTGAATTGTACATATACATAATATTTATAGCATTAATAACATTAAAAGACGATGCGACAAACATCTTCGAGAAGGAATATTTTGATAATATTCTAGTTTTGTAATTATCTTAACGATGTTCCATATTTATAAAATTAATATGACAATTAATATTTTCCAAGATTCTTTTTAGTAATTATAAACTATTAGTAATTATAAATTATTAATAATTATAAATTAAATATAAATCAAGACGTAATTTTTTTTGTACTCACTGTATTATCATGTTGAATTTTCGTTGAATTTCGATTTCAAAAAGTAGTAATGGTTTAAACGTTCTTTCCGTAAGATTTTGAATTAATTCCGCGAAACTCTCATGATTCACAAACAGATCGAGTATTTTATAGTCTGCAGCAAACATGGTCAACATCGCGTATAGAGTATTAGTAAAATCATTTGGATTATCAACGTTCAGGATGATATCCATAAATTGTGAAAATGTAAAGCTGTACATGATACTAATTACTAATAATGTATAGGCATCATATAACGTATGTTTGATCAACAAAGTCGACGAGAAAGGTCGCCAGCATCCAGCGATTGTGAGAATTGCGAGTGTGAATTTTAGCGAGTTCATATCTTCTAAGTAAAATATTCTTTAAATTTCTAAACGTATAAAACGCCTCTTTTTTTAAGAAATTTTCACAATTGCATTAATCTGATATGTACAACACATGATCAACTATGTAATTTGTGTTGTAACGTTTTGAGATGCTCTTTGTATGCTCCATTGATATTTGTGTTACGTGTTATTGTCGTCAGTCACGAATTAGCTGAGAAGATATAGATTTTACAACGTCTATAGTTCGCGATATTTTTACTGAATTTTCCTCTCAAATATGTAACATCATAATATCAAATCTAAACTGATATTTTCTGTGAATTGACGATTTCATAATAATTCCATTCTTCTACCTATATATAATAATATAATATAGTTATTGACAATAGTTCAGATGTATGAAATTTTGATACATTGTTGTACTCGGTCATTATAAAATATTTTATTCATTGTCTGCGACTTCAGTTTTCTTCAGTCTGACGTTCCGTGTTTTTTTCTCGGTATCTGTATGCATTTTTTATTAAGTATAAATGCGGAAAGCATGATAGTCTCAATGTATTCAATTCTGCAACGTAAACACATGACACATTGTATGATATTTGTATAATAATCGAAGTAATTTATTCCTCATAATCATTTCTACAGGATTTCTTGCCTTTACAATTATATTGACATTATATGTCTTTTTAAATAAGTTTATAAGAATTTTGTAGAAAAAAATATAATCAAATTCCAATCGGACAATGACAGTATTTATGATATTGGTATCTTTAACATTTCATTTTATAGATATCTATCTATAGACGGTGTCTTTTTCCGCTTACAAACCCTTATTCAATATTCATTATTCAATATTCATTATCATGTAGAAACGATGTAGAAACATCGTATTTATTAACAAGATATTTTTTTTTTTAATTTCAGATTGAGCTTTTAGTGGGAATCTTTTGACTGTAGTATCTTATGCGCCATAACGAATCAACATAATAAGCGATTCTCATATGAAAAACGAGATATTGAAACAAATGATGGATTTTTGTTGTCTGTTTATAAATGGTCATTGATCTGTCTCCAATTTTAATGAAGGTAAAGTTTACGTTGTCTAAATGTTCTTTTAGTTTTTCTATTATTATCTTAAAATTTTGACCAGAAGTCATGAATATTAAACCTTTTTATAAATTTTGTTTATTTTAATATTTTACTTTTTAACCATAGTATAAAGAACTAAATACAGGGTTCTTCTAGCAAGATAAAAATTTCCGTCATAACAATAAAGTCATATGTATACGTATAATTAATATGACGATAAAATCATATATATATGTATTCTTATAAATATATGACTTCACGGTTTCATTAGTATATATAGAAAAACCCTATATTTAAATCTCACATAAGTTACATTATATAGTTAAAAAATAAAATTATCTCAAAGCAAAAGTTACACTCGAATTTAATAGTTTAAGTTGTTTTTTTAATATGATAATTAACTAATGTAGGAACGCTTTTGAAACTTAATAAAATGATAAAATTTTTATGACACTAAGTCGAAATATTTAACATTATACAAGTCAAATAATTAATGAAGTCATTAGGATCATTAATGTTCATTACAAGAGTCTATTATTTGCATGAAGGTATATAACATATTTAGTGCTAATTACGTATAATCTATAAATATTGTAATTATCTGTTTGAACAAAGATGTCTTCATGATTGTGATTGGAAACAGCCAGCGATCGTAAAAATTGTACATGTCAATTTCATAATGTTCATAACAAAGTGTTTGATCAGAAGAAAAAAAATAATATATATATATATATATATATATATATACAAAATGTGTCTTAATGACTTATGATAAATAACACTGAAAGAAAAGATTGGTTGCAGT
>NW_012130066.1:4600097-4605152 GCF_000143395.1 Atta cephalotes
TATATATATATATATATATTATTGTTATATATATATATATATATATATATATATATATATATATACATATATGTACTTATACATGTAAATATGCACAATATAATTTGAGTAAAATGTATGCATACCATCAGTTTAAGTTTATTTCCAAACCAGCAATAAATAAAAATTTGCACAAGTACACAAATTGTGTATGCAAAAAGAATAATTAAATCTACTATTAATTTTGCTCTAGTTAATTGATACAAGTTCGAGCAGACTACGAATGTACTTGCTACAAATTGAAATGCAATGATTCTCGTGAATTTCTCGTTAGTCGTGTATGCAAATCTGCAAATAATTATTTTTATCCCAAGCTATTAAAACTAATTGTCTTAAAAAATTAAAAGATAAGTCATTATGTTCCATGAAGAAAGATTAATTTTGAGGTAATGATCATTTTAAATAAAATACTCATAGCCAAATGTGTGCTCTATTCCTAATGGTTTTCAAAATAATTTAAATCATAAAGTGTTCCAAAATTTTTACAAATTTTTTAAAAACTTTAAAATTTTTTTTTCAAACAATGAATTATTAGAAAATATAGTATCTCTTTCTTAATTTTGCAACAATTTTGGAAATTTTTCAGAATGGGATATACGTTTATATAAACATTTTTCGAAAATCTTGGAAACACAAAATAGCATATATTCATATGAACATCTTTGCTTAAAATGACCAATATCATCATCTCTTAGAATAATGACTTTTTCTTTTAGAACATGTATTAATAGTCAAAAGAAGATATAAAATACTAAGATAATAAATTTAACATCGCAATTCAAGAACAAATATGAGTATGACATGTAACCGTGTAAATACATATAGGAATAAGTAAATTACAATCGAAATAATATTATAATAGAAGATCCAACTTTTAAGATTTCGAAACATGCCTCGTATAAATAAGAAAAATTTTAGGATTATATTACCAAATTTAGAATTAATTAATTTTCTCTAAGATTAAATCTAACAAAAAAATGTTTTCCTAAGACTAACTCGATTATGTGATGATGTTGGCGTACACAATCATCCAGAGTATTTTGACCAGTTATAAGACCTTTAAAACGATACTGTAAGATCATAATTTGACAGCACAGATGCAATAATAGACCAACAATGAGACTGTCACAAGCAACATTAACAAGAGATGCGGATATCACGCCTACGTATTGATGAGTATACGTAAGACAAAATAGCACGAACGACGAGTAATCATACGGTATCCACCCTCTAAGTATTAATTGCCTTTTTTTGAAACTCGTTAGTAATGATATCACGAAATGGCCTGCGCAAGTGAGCATAATCAAAATAACATAACATATTGCAATATTCCTACAAAACAAAACAAAAAATTTTGCCTTTATCTCGCAAAACGAAATTTATTTCAATAGAAAAATATTTTCTTATATTCTCTAAATATAAAATTTATTGAAAGTATACAAATAATACAAAAATTTAAATATACAAATAATACAAAGAATTTAAATATTATTTACAACGTTAGTAATATTAACAATCTGTGGGAAAAAGTCTTTAAGAAAAAATGTGATAATTTTCTAACTTTTCTTAACTTTCTTTAATAATTTATTTATAAATTTAATATTTTAATTATTATATCAGCAAAATTTTATAATTGCTTCAAATAATTCAAATAATTTTTCAAATTAAGTATAAATCAAGATATAATTTTGTACTTACTGAATCAACTTGTCAAATTTTCGTCGAATTTCAATTTCGACAGATACTAATGGTTTAAACGTTCCTTCCGTAAGATTTTGAATTAACTCCGCGAAACTTTCATGATTCATCCATAGATTGAATATTTTGTAGCATGCAGCGAATATGGCCAACATCGTGTATACAGTATTAGTAAAATCGTCTGGATTATCGGCGTTCAGAACAATATCCATAAATTGGGTGAATGTAAAACTATACATAAGACTAATTATTAATAATGTATAGGCGTTATATAATATATGTTTTCTGAGTGATGTCCACGAGAACGGTCGCCAACATCCAGCGATTGTGAGAATTACGAGTGTAAATTTCAGCGCGTCCATACCCTCTATATAAAATGTTCTTTAAATTTCTCAATAAACGCCTCTTTTCTTTTTTAAAGCAATTTTCACAATTGCATTAATCTAATATGAACAATAACATGATTAACTATGTAATTTGTATATAACGTTTTTGAGATGCTTTTTGTGTACTCCTTTAATATATGTGTTGCATAATATTAGCGTCAGGAGTTCGCTGTGGAAATATAGACTTTATAGCGTCTATAGCTTGCGATATTTTTATTGAATTTTCCCCTCGAGTAGTAAGTAACATCATTATTGTAATAATAAACCCGGAATAATGTATTCCATGAATTGACATTTTCGTGAGAATTCCAATCTTATACCTGTATAGTAGTATAAGTTATTGATAAAAGTTCAGAGAGAGATATGTATGGAATGTTGATATATTGTTGTACTTATCCATTATAAAATATTTTATTCATTGTTGTCGCTGTATGCGACAGTTTTATTTTTCCTTAATTTGGTATTTCAATCTTTTTCTCGGTACGTGTATGCATTTTTTAATAAGTATAAATCAATATGTGTGTGCATTTTTTAATAAGTATAAAGAATAAGAAAAGCAAAGACTTTAATTTATTCATTTACACAACTGTTTTCTTTATTTTTTCTGATGTATCTTCTGAATTGCTTCTTGTACACAAATGTTAATCCAATTTGTTTGATGATCTTTCTTTGAAGATCTTAATTTCCTGTATCTTGTAATTTTCTGATCGTATAATATATGCTTTGTAATTTTTTAAATACTTATAAAATCTAACTCTATGTATATTTGAATTTTTAATAATAATCATTTAATAATAGTCTTCAATTTTTATGATAAAAAACAGGTAAAAGCGTAATATCAAAAAAATATAGATAAGCAAAACTTCTTTATTTATATGCGTAATATTTGAAACTTGCAATTGCGCAGACATTTTTACACTTGACGTTTCTTGATACTTATATTTAAATATTTTCTATTCTTGCTTAGCCATTATCATTATTCTTATTTTGTTTGTTTAAGTATATTATATACTGAATACGACATCTTAAGAAGCTATAGAATATATCAATACGTAATTACGTAACATTATTTAACTCAATTGCTTACTTCTTAATAAACCGGCGGCACAAGACACTTGTTTTTCCGCTAAATTCTTAGCTAAATTAGATTCTTGCTATTGTATTAGTTACAATACTGACAGAATCAGCAGATAATATGGCAAGAATTTAATCCATCTAATAATTCAACAAGAAAACAAGTATCATGCCGCGCAACTTTGTAGTTGTAAAAATATTCTCTAACCTTCACGAATGAATCTAGATTCACCGTAAGAATATGGGCACTAGAAAATTCGATTGGTATCAGAGAACGATTCATAATCATTATAAGGTTTTCTCTTACTTTTCGATGTGCTGTTATCCAATCCATTCCGAAAATTTCATCGGAAAATTGAATGCTCTACAATAGAAGTTATCAGAAAAATATAGTTACATATGTAATATTCCTTATTGCAACTATAAGTAATATTTAATATATAATATATTAATATAAATGTTAAATTTAAATTTAAAATTATGTTTCTTATTCTATTATTGATGTGATGCTGAGATTTTGTTATCAACATTTTTTTATAGATCAAAACGCATTTAGTATATATACACAAAATCAATACCTTTAATTTTATTTCGTTCCCGTACCAACAATAAATAAGAATTTGCGAACACATACAGATTGTGTATAACATCAATGGAATATATTTTGGGCTCAATGTGGTTTTCGCCAATCGATAAAGATTAGAACATACCACTAGCATACTTGCGATGAATTGAACGGCAATTATAATTCTGAACTTTTCATTTATCGTGTATGCAAATCTAGAAAAAAGAATAATATTATTATCCTTGAAATGATTATTATTACTCATGACTAATTAAATATTATGATATTTTGAATTGAGTTTAACAATTATTATCTAATTAATAAATAAAATTCAATAATATTCAAACTCGCATAATTGTAAGTAAAATATAAAAAAACTCTGTATTCGTGCGCGCGCGCTACGTTGTGTGTTCTGTATCTTAAGATTAAGAGAAACATTTAAGTATATAAAATTCTATACAAACACTAACTTGTAGATATGATCGTGATGACGTACACATTCAACCAAGTTGCCTCGATTGCGCAAGGATTTTCTCACACGACACTCTAAGATCTCGATTTGGCAATAAATATGTAGCAACAATCCACAAATCATTATATCGCAAGCAACATTCACGATCGACGCAGCCGTTAAGCTCATTAATTGACGAAAATATGTGAGATAATACACTGTATCGGACCAGTCGAAGGGTATCCATTCTCTATACGCTAAATTTCCTTGTCGGAAATCCGTAAGCAAAGACGTTAAATTCATGCAGCCGCACGTTATCTCAACAAAAATCGTGTAGATTATAGAATTGGTCCTGCAAAATGACTATGGAGGCTGGACTAATTCACGATGATTTTGTTTTGTATTTTTCTCCTTTAATTAAAAAGAAAGAAAAAAATATATTTCCTACTTCTTTTGTAAAATAACAAAAAGATTTTGTTTATTTATTATTTATTTTATAAATAAAAAGCATCTTGTATTTGCCGTTTTTGTCAATTAAATTTAAAAAATGCAAAATAATTATATAAATATGTAACGCTAAGATATTACAATATATATTAGAACTCTCTCTAATGTAAACAGAACCATGAGACAATAAAATTAATGCGAATCTTTTTATTCCTTAAATGAAAGCAACTCCTTACCGTATTATGTTATTATATTTTTGTCGAATTTCAATTTCATCTGATTCCAATGGTCTAAACGGTTTCTCAACCAATGCGTCAGTTAATACCTCGATATTCTTGCGATTTAGCAATAAACTAAGCATCTTGCAGCAAGCGATAACCATGGCTAGCATTATG
>NW_012130066.1:4609963-4612008 GCF_000143395.1 Atta cephalotes
ATATATATATATATATATATATATATATATAGTAGAGAGAGAGAGAGAGAGAGAGAGAGAGAGAGAGAGAGAGAGAGAGAAAGTGTCGAAAAAAAATCTTATATTGAAAATTCTCCACATTGAAAATTAAATAAAGTAAAAATGTTTAAATAAATAAATAACAGAAGTAAAAATGAAGCAGTATAAATTATAGAAGATTGTAAATAAAAATTTAATGAAAAAGAAGCACATAATAATCAATAATTCTTATTTAATTATTTGTTATCTTGTCTTGTTTAATAATTTATTATATAATAGATAATAGGAAACTTAAATGATTAATAACATTAATCATACAGATAACTTAATTAGAAAATACGATTCCCTAGTTTCTATACTATCTTCCATTTGAATTATGTTGTTTATATTTGTTGTAATATATTATAAGCCGAGAATGACGTTTTAAGTAACTGTAATAAAAAGGTAAATCTTTTTTCAAATTTATTTTGTAATTGCTAATTTTGTAAAAAAATATTAAATTATATTGCCAAATAATAAAATATGTGTAATACATAATTACTATAATCTCCAAAAAGATTTATGAAGTAATTAGCAGTGAAAAATATAAAAAAAGCTCATCAAAGTGCTTACATCAGTTGCTCGAATGCATAGAAAACTCTTTATTTTCATGTGCATAATAAAACAAATAAAATAAACGTTTCGACTCTTCATTTCGGGTCTTTATTAATAAATTGAAAATATAAATCGAAATTACATAAGTAACGCAAATTTCAAGATAGTGACAGATTCCCGGCAATTTAGCTCGTTTTTCTTTATCCAAAGAAATTAGCTTTTATATAAAAAGGATAGTATGTAATACAATAGTATAACATGATTTAAAAAATAAATCAAATGTTTTTTGAATGTCATAAATTTTTAGTGTATGAATTATAAAAAATGATATCTATTACATTTTTAATAAAATGTATGCTATTATTAATTCATAATTAATTATTTAAACAATAGACTTGTTATACTCACGCTCACGAAAGAATTAAGATTCATCGTAAGAATGTACGCGCTAGAAAATTCAATAGGTATTAACGATCGATTCATAATTATTAATAAACTCTGTTTTCTGTTTTGCTTCATTGTTAACCATCCCATTCCAAAGATATTAACGATGAGTTGAACACTCTATATTAAATAATATGTACATAAATTAAAAAACGTTATACAAGATTCTTAAAATGGAATTGCAATTAATATTTTCTTATATCAATTACAGAATTTTTTATTGTTAAGATAGTTTTTCATAAACTGAAAATTTTATTCCTAAAATCGATGGATGAAATATTTGTAATAAGACTAACAATTTATATCTAGAAAGTTTTCAATATCGTAAATATAAATTATATAACACTGCCTGTTCAGCTTTCTGAAATATGCACCTTTAGTTTTACTTCGTTTCCATACCAACAATAAATGAGAATTTGTGTGAGCATGGAGCATGTGTATAATATCAATGGAAAGCATTGCGCAATCAATGTCATCTTTGCTAATTGATACAAATTGGAACATACCACCAGTGTGCTCACAATAAATTGAATAGCGATAATTATCTTGAATTTTTCATTCACCATTAATGCAAATCTGCAAAATACAAACATTTATAATATACTTATTTATTTAAAATATAAATTTATTTGAATATAAATTTTTGCATTCAAAATATTTTTAGAAGATATTTATACAGAGTAAAAAATTTTAAATATAATGAATCGAATACTATAAAAAATACGAAACGAAAAATATGAAAAAACATTTTAGACAATAGTTGTATGGCTTGAAAGGGTACAAATAATGATAAAATTAATTTTTGAAAAAAAAATTTTTCGTAGTCATATCTCTATCTTTTTAAATGGAATTATATTATTTATATATATATATATATATATATATATATATATATATAACTCTACTATTATTGTCTTAATAAAATAATAACACGTGTACGACGGCCGGATACTACAATAAGTAAATTAAAACTTACCGACCTAAGTGGT
>NW_012130066.1:4612931-4629368 GCF_000143395.1 Atta cephalotes
CCGGATACTCAATAAGAATTAAAATTACGCCAATGTGGCGTCATCGTCCATTTGCTTTTCAATTTTCCAAATATTTTCTCAATATTTTACAATCTGCAAGATTGTCAAAGAAACTAACTTAAATATACAATCGTGCTGACGTACACATTCGCGCAAATTGTTTTGGCCGAGGAAGTTCTTTTTCAACCGGCACTCCAGTATTTCGAGCTGACAGCATACGTGTAATAATAAACCACAAATCAGACTGTCGCACGCAACGTTCACCATAGAGCCAATAGTCGAGCTTATTAATTGACGAGCATATATGATATAGAATATCACCTCGGATGTGTAGTTATACGGTGTCCACTCTCTGTAGGTTAAATTACCTTTTCGAAAATCGGTGAATAATGATGTCAACATGACGCATGCACATGTTGTCTCGACTAAAATTGTGTACCATAATGTATTCGTTCTACAAAATAGATGAGCAGATTGTTTTTTTATATTTTTCATTAAACATTTTACATTAAATATTTTTCTTTGCGCTATTATTCTATATAAATTAATTATTTTTACTAAATTTTTGAAATATTTTTATACATTATTAAAGCGAGAACTTTTTATATACTTACTGTATTGTTTTGTCGAATTTTTGGCGGATTTCTATTTCGTCAGCCTCTAATGGGATAAACGGTTTTTGAGTAAGAATATTGGTTAATATCCCTATATTGTTGCGATTTATCAAAAGACCGACCATTTTACAACAGGAAATAATCATGGCGAGCATAATGTAGAAAGTATCCGTAAAATCGTTGGCATTGTTGACGTTCAAAACGATATCCATAAGTTGTGGCAACATGAAGGTGAAAAGCAGTAATATTATAGAAATGGTATATACGTTATATATAGTACGTTTACACAATGAGGTCCATGAATTTGGTGGCCAACATCCCACAACCGTAAGAATTTTTAATGTAAATTTAAGAACCTGCATTTTCCGTGATTTAATGTCACTTTCAATGTTAATAACGTTTTATTAAATTATTCTTATTGCTGTAATTTATGTAAATTGTATGTGTGATTAAGTATATTAATATCGATAATGTTTCCTCCTCTTAATTAATAATATTATTAAATACTAATAAATTATTCTCACAAAATATTAAATGTTGACTGATTATCATATACGACACGCTCTTTCGACGAAGATATTTGTTTAACATATAAGTAAAATAATACAATAATATAAATAAGATTCACGTGTCATATGTGAATGTACTTAATTTTGTAGAACATGAGAAATTTAAGGTATAAATCAATAATAAAGTCACATATATACAAAATAAAAAGGTTTTTTTCTTTGATATAGTATCATGAACCAACTTTGCGAAATTCTATGCGACGAATCTCGGAATATCTATAGCCTCATGATATGACTTTCTGGAAGCAATACTGCTCTTCCCCTCCGCGCTTAATAACTATATAATTATCGTAATACTAAACTCGCAATATCATTCCCTATTTTCCTGCTACGGTTTGCATGTACGTACATTTTTATCAAATACAAACTTTATATGACAACTATGTGATATAATAATACAGCGAGAAGAAAAAAAAGCAGTAAAAGAAAGCAGTAAGTCGTAGAAACTATTAATGAACCATGAATTGTTTTATCTTTGTAAAATCGTAATATAAATAACCCACCAATTTACTTACTTATAGTAAATATTTATCAATGTTGTTGACGCTGCATTTGCCATTCGTCTCAAATTCTAATTTCTAATTCTATTTCGATTTGAACAGTCATAATCTCTAACAAAATATAAATAGGAAAAACTTTTTATAAATGCACATGCATCTATATTTATTTTGGATCTGTTGTGTTATACATGAACAGGATTAATGGTATTTCTTATTATACATATATTGAAGCATCTATTTTTTTTAATTAAAAAAAATATTCTCAATCTTCTCCTCAACATATCGTATAAAAAAAAATTATTAAAAATAATTATAATAGAATACATATAAGCAATTGTCATTTATTTATCCATAAATGAAATACCAGTTGTGATACAAGATATGTTCTTCTACAGATATTTTTATTAACAATAAGATGACGTATTGGAAAACATTTTAGTAATCTCAATTTTTTCATTTTGTCTTTTACTTACGATTTCTATACTTGTTTTAATATATTATAAGCAGAATATGATGTTTTAAGTAACTGCAACAAATGTATATAAATCTTATAATCCATTTTTTTTACAATTCTTATCAGTCTAACATACATAAACAATATATTATCTTCGTAAACTTAGTGTTGTATCAAAATTATTTTTATATATATTATTTTATATATATTTTTATATATATTAACTTCTATATAAATTATTCATTTTCTTATTTTCCATAGTTAGATAAAATATATTTTAACCAAAAATAAAATTTATTATTAATTGCGCTAATAATAAATAAAATTGAAAATTAATTTTTTACTAACCCCAACAAAAGAATCGAGATTCATAGACAGTACGTAAGCGCTGGTAAATTCTATTGGTACTGCTGCACGACTCATAATTATTAATAAATTTCTTTTCAGATTTCTGTTCATCGTCATCCAATTTATCGCAAAAACGTTGTCGAGTAGTTGAATGCTCTATATTTCAAACATACAAATTATCAATTAATTTTTAAAAATTAACAAATTTAATTATTTTGAACCATAAACAGTATTAATCCATTAGAATTAACAAAGTTTGATTACAAAGTTTGTGTATTATTACATAAATTTATTTACTTAAAATTTATTGACTTTAATATTAAATTATGTATACTTTACTGGGTTTTTAAAACCAAAAAATGCAACAACTTAATTACGCACACCTTTAATTTTACTTCGTTTCCGTACCAACAATAGATGAAAATTTGTGTCAACATACAGGACATGTATAATATTAAAGGAAGATAGTTCGCATTTAAACTCGTTGATTTAGTCATTTGGTATAAATTGGAACATACTACCAATGTACTCACTACAAATTGCATAGCAATAGTCATTCTAAATTTATTGTTTAATCTGAATGCATACCTGTAAAATTTATTACATAAATGACACTTTTCAAAATTTTTCAAGAGAAAATAAAATAGAAGATAAACATTATAACAATATGCAAAAAAATGTTACCAAAATGCTTCGAATCAGAATAAAATATATAAATATATAACAAAAAATTTTTTTTATTAATGTGAGATTTTTTACTTTTACTTTTTTAGTAATATGTATATATTTGCAGAATATAAGATAAAACAACTAACTGCAATATACTGTCGTGGTGACGTACACAATCGCGAAGAGTACCGTCATTCGATACTTTGCTCAGTCGGCATTCTAAGATCTCGATTTGGCAGCAAATGTGTACCAACAATCCGCAAATGAGACTGTCACAGGCCACATTAACGAGCGATCCAGCCGTCAGACTAATAAGTTGATGAGCATATGTAAGACAAAATATAATGCTAGACGAATAATAATCATATGGTAGCCATGCTCTATATGTTAAATTTCCTTTTCTGAACATCGTGAATAAAGATGTCACAGTTATACATGCGCAAGTTGTTTCCACCAAAATCGTATAGTAGAGTGTGTTGATACTGCAAACTGTGGAGATAGTTACGCTTATTTATGTAACACAACTTCTAATATTTAATTATTAATTATCAAAATATAAAAATACTTGTAATTAGATGTTATTATTTAATACTACGCGTTTATATATAATTTTCGTATAAAAAAAACAAAATTTATAATAGTTTTTCTAAATTAATTATTAACTTATTTTTTAAAATAATCTTTAATTATGCGGTAAAACTTACTATATAAGTCTATCGAATTTATATCGAATTCTCATTTCGTCCATTTCCAATGGTCTGTATGGTTTTTTGATGAGTACATTGATTAACATATTAATATTCTTTCGATTCACTAATAAACTGAGCATTTTAGAGCACGAAACAACCGATGCCATCGTGGCGTATAAATTTTCGGTAAAATCTTCGGCATTGTCAACATTCCAGATAATGTCCAAAAATTGCGATATCAAAAAAGTATATAATAATACAATCATAAAAACTGTATATGCATTGTATATTATACGCAAGTAAAGTGACGAACATGATTGTGGCCGCCAACATCCAACAATCGTCAGAATTTTGAAGGTTAATTGCAAGACATGCATCTTTTATTTCACGTTAAGTCGTTTTCTTATATTTAAATTTCACTTAAATTTTTGTACAGTAATTGCAAATATCATATAGAAAAAATTATTTGCGAGATGTTAAAAAATATTTTGCACAAAATTTTATTTACTTCAATATTTCTAAAACTATGGCATCTTTAAAATAGATTAAGAAACAACGAATAAGACATTTTCTGAACGACAATCGTGAAACGTTTGTGTCTCTTCTTTTCTTGAAAGATTCTATAGTCTCTACTATTATGTTATTATTATAATAGTAGGGACTATGGAATCTTTCAAGAAAAGAAGAGACACAAATGTTTCACGATTGTCAGTCGGACTTGAATCATTGATCCCATAAATATATATTTATTGTTCCGTACGATAATAACAGTCTCTAAAATACAATGTTTATATTCTCTTTTTAGATAATGTTTTTATATTTCGTTACAAATATCATGTAAGAAACGGAAAAATATGAATATTCCGACTATTTTATCATAAATTAATAACTACTAAGTAACTCAATTATATCTGCATTTCTCAAGTTTAAAAAAATATCATTTGTCATGACCACTAAGCGTGTTGCTAAGTCGTTGCTATACATGATTCTATTTCCGTATTGATTTCAGGCACAATGATTTCTGACTTTCGTTAGAGGCAGATATTCAAATATATTACATTTATGAAATGTCATAAACGACAGAATAGGTAAGAAAGTACAAAATATATAATAGATATAAAATAGATGTTAATAAATATAAAATAATAAGGAAAATGTGCAACAAGATAAATACATTTAGATAATGTTTCTTTATTATTTTTAATCAGATAATTTGAATAATAAATGCTAATTATAAATACTAACAGTATAAATATACACTTTTTCCTTTTTTTTAGCTATTTTAAGATTTAATTTCATGAGTATATTTTTGCCATCAATCTTTTACAGAATTACACCCGTATTTTTTCAAGTAAGTTGTAAGTGGAATACGACGTCTTGAGTATCTAGAATTAGTGTATAAACACTCCTAATCTTGATTTAAATATATTCTGTAATTAATAAATTTAAAACTAATTTCACTAATAATATTAGATGTATTAGACTGTTGAATATTATTATATTATACAAGATGCTGAATCTGTTTTTGTTATTCCAAACAATCATTCCAAATTTTTATTTCTTGTGCATAATACATTATTATTTAAATAAAATTAAATAGTTAAAATTTTCTTAAATTCAAATTTTTAGTTTATTTTAGTAGTATAATAAAGCTATATATATGAGCAGCATTTTTCTAAAATGCATTTTGTTCAAAATTTCATTTTTAAAGTTAAAGATGACATAATATTCAATGTTAAGAAATTCATATTTTAAGTTATTTCATATCATATTCTGAAAGCATTTTTATACCATCAATTTATGTGCTGAAAAAAATCTTGACATATAAAGTACATTATGTTCTTTAACTAGACACAATTAATTATTTAAAATTTTTAGCAACTATTTAGCAATTTTAAACATTTTACATCTTACTAAATGACAAATTGTTATTTTCTGTAAAGCACGCAGCTTTCTTGTAATTTTCTTTCGTGTCTTTGAAAATTATAAATTTTGGACAAAACATATTTAAAAATTCTACTCCTCATATTATAAATATCTTAAATTAAAAACATATTTAAATATACTTGAAAATAGAATTTGGTGAAATTAGTTTCATTAATATCTATACTAACACCCATAAAGGAATCAAGATTCATAGGAATAATATAAGCACAAGTAATTTGAATAGGCACAATTGTCCGCCTCATTATTATTATTAGAGATTTCTTTTTATTTTTATTCAGTGTTAGCCACTCCATTTCGAAAATGTTATCGATCATTTGATGACTCTACTGAAATATATAAAATGTATCCATGGATGTAATTTTTGTTCAAGAAATGAAAGATAATCATGTTATTAATATATACCTCTTAAATATTGAAATATTTTAACAATATTATACCATTACATTTATTATTAAATATAGATTGAATAAATTTGACATATTATTTTAAAGCATTTATACTTACCACATTTACTAAATTATCTATTATCATACCTTTATTTTTACTTCATTTCCGTACCAACAATAGAAGAAGATTTGTGTTAACATGCTAGATATATATAATGTCATTTCAATATATTTGGCTTTTGTAGTTGTTTTGCTTATTTGATAAAGGCTAAAGCATATTATCAATGTACTTGTTATAAATTGGATAATAATTATCAGTCTAAATTTCGTATTTACAATATACGCAAGTCTAAAATTTAATTTTGATTATGTAACGACATATTATTAATATATACATATTTTAAAGTAATAAATCTGATAAAAACAGTATTATGATAAGAAGTATAATTTAAAAGCTGTGAGTATTACATAAGAATTTCTAAAATTTATAAAATTATAAGACAACCTGATGATATGATAATGTTGATATACACAACCGCGAAGAACATTAGAATAAGATATAATTTTTTTCAAGCGACAAGTCAAGATTTCAATTTGACAACAAATATGAACCAGTAATCCACAAATGAGAGTGTCACAACCAACATTTATGAATGCTGCGATAGCCAAACTTATCAGTTGATGTATATACATCAAATAAAACAGTATCATTGATGAGTAATCAAATGGTAACCATGCCCTATACGTTAATTTTCTATTTTTAAAATTCATAGATAAAGAAGATAAAATAATACATGACATTGTTACAGCTCCCAGGTATACAAAGCGCCGAGTATTAATTCTAAAATAATTATAAAGTATTTTTCAAATAATATATATAATAATTTTTCAAAATTTTTTAATACATATATATATATATTTCATATATATATATATATATATATATGTATAGTATATGTATTTTTATTTCTTTTAACTTAAAAAAATTTACTTTTAATCATTTTTAGATGTGTTTGCTCCATTTTCCAGTCACAATAAGAAATTAAGTGTTAAATGTATTAAAATTATTTAAAAATAAAAAAACGGTTTTAAATTCTAATATAAAAAGTAACATAAAATATATTTCAATAGTTTTTAATAATATCAAGTGAGAAACAATACAATATTATTATTAAAATATTGTTTATTAAAACTTACTCTATGTCTTTATCAAATTTATATAAAATCTCCATTTCAGTTGATTTGGATGGTCTATATGGTTTCTCCATCAGCATGTCGATTAACATAATAATGTTTTTGCGATTCGTTAGCAAAATTAACAATTTACAGCAAGAAATAAACATGGCAAGTAATACAAAAAAATTATCCGAAAAATTATCAGTATTATCAACGGTTAATATTAAGTCCATCAATTGCGAAAGCATAAAGGTATGTAGTAATAAAATTATTATACTTGTATATAGATAATATGCTATACGTTTATGTAACGACAACCAAGAATCGGGTCGCCAACAACCAAATATCGTTAAAAGTTTAAAAGTAAATTTAAGAATATGCATTTTTAAAGAGCTTATTTTTTTGTATTCTCTACAAAACACAGTACATGTAATTAATTACTGTAAATGTATATTATTATTAATAATATTAAATATTTTTCTAAAATATTATGCAGTTTTGTTAAGATCGCTTCTATTATTATAGAAGTTTTTTTTATTTTTAGTTTTCTAAAAATATTATTTGTGTGTTACATTAATACCTAAAAAAGCTCTTTGATTAACAATCATAAGTAGATTGCACATTAGCCATAAAAGAGATAAATTAAATTAATATAAAGAAAAAAATGCTTTAAATAATTATAACCACAGCATATAGCACATAGTATAACGCATGACAAAATCTTTAGGATAACTGACAATGGTCTATAGCTTTGCGGATCGAATTTATTAAACTAGATAGTAGATATCCAGTATACGTTTCCACCCTTCGTAACTTCATAATTTATTTTGTAATAATGTATCCCTCGCGAAATGTATTCCTCGTGAAATAATTTTTTCATAACTCAACTGACAACTTGCAATACATATACAACAAAATTTACATATACGAAAACCTAATTATATCTTTAAATGCAACAATGCTTTTTAGAAAAAATACGAGATAGAATAGTCAAATATTAAACAAATAGTTATAACCTATCTTCATTAATATTGGTACAGATACTTTCTATGATATCATCCTTTTACGATATTCAAGTAATTCCAGTTTCTATGAAATCTAAAATATTTCTTTCTATACCTACTTTTAGAATAATTCTAGCATTATAATTTCTTTTCCTTCATATAATATTCTTTCATTCACAAAATCATAATGTCAAAATTGTATTTATTTTACAAACACAATTTTACAGGTAAGAAAGTATTATTACTAATGAGTAATAATACAATAGTAATATTATTATGAAAAATACAGTAGTATAGAAAGTATTTTTTATGCGTATTTGTATAAAAGATAGTTTATTTAATTTAATAAATTTTTTAATTAATAATTTAACTAATAATTTAATTAAAAAATAATTAAAAATTATGTTACATCAGCAACAAAGTATGTCATAGAGAACAGAATAAAAAAAATGCAATGTATACATTATATTAAATAATAAGAAGAATATGGAATAGAATAAATTATATATTTAGATAATCTAATTTTTTATAACAATATATATAATGGAGAAACATTAAATACTAATTATGATACTAATTGCATACATCATTTTTCTTTACTTCCTTCCGCTTCCATGATTTTATTTCGTTTGATATGAGTAGTATATTAATTCTATTAGCTTCTTATACAGTTATTCCCGTATTTGTTGAAGTAAGTTGTATGTGGAATACGACGTCTTAAGTAACTAGAATTAGTATATAGACACGTATAATTTTGAGTTAAATATTTTTAATAAATTTATAGCTAATTTCCTCGATATTAAATATGCTAAATTTTAATTATTAACCTTGCAAAGCTAACGACGAGTCTGATGGATTTATTCAATTGTATTCTTTATATTAAATCCGCAAATTTAAATTATTGTTAGTAAAATAAGTTTTAAGTAGTATTCATACTTTTTTATATTAAGTTGTTTGATTCCTTAAAATTAAGTGAAATAATGTCTTTTAGTTAATATAAATTGTTCTCTCACAGATCCAGCATCAGTATCTGTGTTACAGATTTTGACATCAGCTTTTCGAAATATTAAATACATAAAATATATTTCTGAATTTATTTATATTGGGTATACAGAATGCCTAATAATGATCAGATCACCTTTCGTGAACAAATAGGATGGATAAAATTTAATCGAAAGTGTCTTGTATTATTTTACAACTTTCGCAATACCGTTTGTAATTGTAAGCTGTGTTCCGATATACACTGTCAATACTGAAAATCTATAGTATATATTACGTGCACTATAGATTTTCAATGCAGTGTATATCGGAAGCAGTAATAAACAACATGTGCGTGCCAAGCAACCTACAATTATCCTACCTCATCACGCGCTTGTATTTAACGGATAGATCATACTGTTCAATAATTTTAGAAATTAATATATCGTTAACTATATTACGAAAATTGCATAATGATATGGGAACTTTTTCATTCAATTTTGTCCACTCTATCTACTTATGAGAGATGATTTGGGTATTACTGAACATCCCTCCTGTATATTATTTGCTTATTTTAAATAATAATTTATTTAGTATGCATCGTGTAGTGGAATGATTTTAATATAATATATGATTTTAATATATTAATTAATTAAATTTAAATTAAAAAATTTTGTTAATTAATTATTGTAATAACATAAGAAATCAATTATAAATCCTCACTTAAATGCAAAATAAAGAAAATAAAATTTATTATCAAAACTAGTTTTAATAATATATCCATACTAACACTCATAAAGGAATTAAGATCCATAGGAACAATATAAGCACAGGTAATCTGAATAGGTACGATTGCTCGGCTCATTATTATCATTAGAGATTTCTTCCTATTTTTATCCAACGCTAGCCATTCAATTTCAAAAATATTATCGATCATTCGATGACTCTACTGAAATATGTAAAATGTATTTCCATAACATTTGTGCATTTAATAAAAATATTTTTATTAATGTTTTTTAGATATTAAGATAATCTAACAATATATACTATTAGCATTTAGCGAATAGATTTGGCGAATTATCTCTTAAGAAAGAGTATGTCAATATACTGATTAACTATGATGATAACTGATAAAATATCAGTTACTGAACAGTTAATTAATATATTGAAATGTTTTTTCCTAAGAGATTTAAGAACATTCGTGTCAATTATATATGCACGTATTAACAAAAAGTGTCTACTACCATACCTTTATTTTTAATTCGTTACCATACCAGCAATAGAAGAATATTTCTGTTAACATGCAAGATATATATAATATCATCTCAATATATTTGGCTTTTGTTGTTGCTGTACTTAATTGATAAAGACTGAAGCAAACCACCAACGTACTAGTTATAAATTGAATAGCAATAGTTAATCTAAATTTCGCATTTACTATAAAAGCAAGTCTAAAATTTAACGATTTTTTTCAATTAATAAAATATTGTAATAAAAACCATGTGATAAATTAATATCATAATTTAAAAAAATATTTCGCAAAATGATAAGATTTACCTGAAGATATAATAATGTTGATATACACAATTGCGAAGTACGTTTGAATAAGATACAATATTTTTCAAACGATAAGTCAATATTTCAATTTGACAACAAATGTGGACCAATAATCCACAGATGAGAGTATCGCAACCAATATTTAAAAATCCTCCGGCAATTAAACATATCAATTGATGAGCATACATTAGGTAAAACAATAATGTTGACGAATAATCAAATGGTAACCATGCTCTATACGTTAATTTTCTAATTCTGAAGTTCACTGATAAAGATGTCAATACGACACATAAACATGTTACTGTTCCCAGACATATGAAACGTCGAGTGTTAATTCTGAAACAATAATAAAATAACTCTCAAATGTAATATTTTTTAGCTTTATATTTTTTTCTATCATATTTAGTTAATTAATTAAAAAATAAATTATATTTTTTATGACATGGATACATTTCTGTATACGATAAAATATATTAACCCTTTGGTTATAAAACCTACTGCTCTGCTGAAAAATACACTATACCTGCTGTATCTATTATACGTGCAGCTTAGCCGCAAAATTCAATTAAAATCGCGAACATATTTTCGATGAATAAAATCAAAATAATTGAGAATATTTCTGCTTGATAATGACAAAATATACAGAGAAGTTTAGAAAAAAGCCATTATAGTAGCATTTCATCCTAAAACTGTTTGAGAGGCCATTATATGGCGCTTTGTTCCAAAGAATAGATTAGCGAGAAACCATTATACGTGATATATATATATACATAGTAGACAGAAGGTAAAACATATTAATTCTGTTTAAATAATAAAAAAGCATTATAAATTATATTAAAAATCTAGAAGTAGATAACATTTAGAAAAAGATAACATTTAATACATTTCAATAATTTATTTTTTTGTTGTTTGTTAATACTTACTGTATGCTTTTATCGAATTTATATAGAATCTCAATTTCAGTCGATCTCGACGGTCTACAAGGTTCTTTCATTAAAATGCCTATCAACATAATAATGTTTTTGCGATTCATCAGTAAAATGAACAATTTACAACAAGAAATAAACATGGCAATTAATATAAAAAAATTTTCAGAAAAATCATCGGCGTTGTTTACAGTTAGAATTACGTCCATCAGTTGCGATAGTACAAACGTATTTAGTATTATAATTATTATACTGGTATACATGTCGTATGCTACGCGTTTATGTAGCGACGACCAAGAATCCGGTCGCCAGCCTCCAAATATCGTCAAAAGTTTGAAATTAAGTTTAAGAATGTGCATTTTAAAAAATATTCTTCTTTGATATCATCTACGAAGCACACAATTAATTACTGAATATTTTTTGTAATGTACAATATTATTAATTATATTAAATATATTTATAAAATAATTGACAATTTTATCAATTAAAAATTTCTTGTATTTTTATTCTTAAGGTTCAATAATATTTTCTTATTTTTTTATATTTACATGTTTATCTTTTACATTTATAGATAACTAAAACAATTCTCTGATTTAATCTAATAGTAATAAATGTGAATTGTATATATTGTAAGATTTTTAAAAGATTAAAATCAGAAAAATTAAGTTATAACAAAAATACTTGATAAATACTTTATACATAGATATATTTATGTATATATACTTTATATTTTATAATTTATATTTTATAATTTATATTTTTATACTTTAAGTAATCACGACCAGTAAGTATAGTACAGAACAAAATCTTTAGAATGACTGACCAAGTCAGCCAGTCTATAGCTTTGCAGATCGAATATTTTAGATATGGAAGGCTAATACATTTCACATTTCACTCCATAATATTATCTCACTCTTTATTATTTATTTTATAATGTATCTCTTGCAACATAGCTTTCATGAAATAACTCTTTCATGGCTTGACATGCATTATTCAAAGTCCACATACTATGTATTGACAACAATGCATAATTATATCTACAAAAGCAACAATATTTTTTAGAGATGAAATAGAGAAAATACAAGACAGAAGATTCTAAATTATTAAACAGATAATTATAACTTATTTATCTTTTGTAATATTGTAGACATGTTATATTTTTACGACGTTTAAGTTTTAGATATTTGAATTTTCTATGAGATCTAAATTTTTCTATCGCTACTAACAACAGACTTTTATCACTAGGCTCATTTCGGCACTATTTTTTATGCCAAGCAACGTCCTCAATGAAAACTATAATTCTATGTCCATCTTACTCACACGCATATAGGCACATTTATATACAGTCATTTATATACATTCATTGTCAGTAATATACTTACAGTACGCATATGGCATACATGTACGTAGATAGACATAAATAAGGATTTTTCAGCATCACTTTTGTCTTTTTATTATAAATAAAGTAATAAAATCTAGTTATAGAATTCTGTGCTACTTACATTATTAATATTTCTAAAATACTCGTTTTAATTACTTTTATATATTAAAATTGTATTATTAATTTTATAAATATATTTTTACTAGTTAAAAAATATTGCTAATAATATAATATTATAATAATATATAATAAATGCAGTAATTAACAAATATAAAAAAAACTTAGTACATATATAACTAACATATATTTGTTTAAATTGCAATTTTTAAATTAGTTACAATACAATAAATACAACAATTAAATTTTAAATGATAATTTAACAAATGATTAAAAATCATCTCTCTTATTTCGTCCCTCTCTTTAAATCTATATAAATTTCTCGATGAATATATTAATTAATATAGTTTCTTTCGATTTATTAACAAATTTTTGTGTTTTTGAATATTTTTGTGCACAAGATAGCCATTGCCAGTGTTGCATAATTTTCGATGAAATCTTTGTGATTATTAAATATCGAATAATCTTCAGCATTGCAATAACATTTTACAAAAATATTATTTATTGCAATATTTCTAAAGATGACTATATATGATATTTTTAAAATAAACTTAAAAAAACAACGTTTCTTTTTATTTCTTTTTTATCTAAAAAATTAGTTTTATTGACTGTTATTCTATTTATTATAATATTTAGTATAATATTTATCATGTATATAATTCGTTTTTCGTATTAATTCAGACACAATATTTTCTGACTTCTGTTATATATTGTTTTTGTTATATTGCACTCATGATGTAAATTATAAAAAGCAAGATATTTAAGAAATTACAAAACAGATATTAAGAAATGTAAATAATAAATAAGGAGTAGAACAAATTATGCATTGAGATAATCTATATTTATTTTCTATAATATGTAATACAAACGTCAATTATGAAGACAAATTAATATATCTTTTTTCTTTTCTCCATATTATAACTCTTCCATTTAAACTTGTATGAGTAGCACATTAATTTTATCGATTACTTATTCAATTAGTTCTCTACTTGTTGAAGTAAATTATAAGTGGAATATGACATCTTAAGTATCTAGAATTAGTATATGAACAATTATAATCTTAAATTATTATAATATGTTTAGCAATTAATAAATTTCTATTGACTTTATCAGTAATAATATTAGATATATGAGATCGTAACATCAAATTCATAATGTTAAATTTATTAAATTAAATTTATTAAATATTAAATTTATTAAATTCATTAAATTATTTCAAAATTGTTTAATAAGTAGACCACATAACACTTTAATCTTTAAGTGATTCAAAATTGGTTTAAGTTTTATTAAATATTTCAGTAATATAATGTATCTATATATTACAATACAATATTTCGCTTAAATTCAAACAAATTTAATTATACTATTAAAAAATTTGTTGGCAACATTAATTTTAATGATATCTATACTAACACTCATAAAAGATTCGAGATTCATAGGAATAACATAAACGCAATTAATCTGAATAGGCACAAGTGCTCGCATCATCATCATCATTAGAGATTTCTTTATATTATCATCCAATATCAACCATTCCATTTTAAAAATATCATCGATAATTTGATAACTCTACGGAAATATGCAAAATAATGTATCTATAAATAGCACTTGTACAAAAAATAAAAGATGCTTATATTAATAAACTAATATGTCTTAAACTATTTATATGTTTAATAATACATATATAATAAAAAATAGACTAATTGAATTTAGATAAATTAGAAATTTAAATAATAAATTTAGATATTATTGAAAATTATAACTATTTGTTCACGTTACAAATTATTTTATCTCTTTTTATTAAACAAAAACTTAGATATATACATTTTGCCTTTATGTTTCATATTAGATTGCATTTATAGGTAGTAAATTACCTTTATTTTTACTTCGTTTCCGTACCAACAATAGAGAAAGATTTGCGTCAACAGACAAAATGTAACTAATATTAACTGAATATAATTAGTTTTTACTGTTGTTTTACTGATTTGATAAAGGTTGAAGCATATCATCATTGTACTTAATATAAATTGAATAGCAATAGTCATGCCGAATTTTTCGTTTACAATTAAAGCAAATCTAAAATTTAACAAATTTGTACACATATTTTAAAACATATTTAAATATATATTACAATATATATTTTACACATTTTAATAGAATATATTTACAAAATAATATCCCAACAAAGACAAAATTACATTTAATGTACCTGTTAATTGTAATTTCCTATTCAATAGTATAAATGTAATGTGATTAATGTGTTATATTAAAGTTACATTGTTGAATAAGAAATTATAATTTTTAACAGGTATATTATTTATAACTTTGTGAATTTGCTAAGATATTATATTATATAATAATTTAACTAATGTATACGTATGTATATGTATCAACATTTAAAATCACAAGATTTAACCTGAAGATATGGTAATGTTGATATAAGCAAACACGAAGAAAATCTGAACAAAATATAATATTTCTCAGGCGATAAGTCAAAATCTCAATTTGACAGCAAATATGAACTAATAATCCACAAATGAGAGTATCGCAACCAATATTTACGAACATTGCGATAGTAAGGCTTATCACTTGATGAGCAGATGTTAGATAAAAAAGTACTGTTGACGAGTAATAATCAAATGGCAGCCACGCTTTATACATTAATTTTCTGTTTTTAAAGTTTATATATAAAGAAGATAATGCGATCCACATCATTGTTACTATTCCCAAATATATGAAGCGTAAAGTATTTGTTCTAAAAAAATTATAAAACTTTTTTTTCAAATATACAACTATATGTAGATTTTGCGTTTTGCGTTTCCTCCGTGTCTAGATTCCATTCTTGGAATGCCAACGTTTCATGAACCTTGAAGTTCACTTCATCAGGGCGAGGAGCAGTCTGATACTGAGTTGTTCCTTCGGTCGTTCCTTTTCAAGAATGAATCTGGACACGGAGGAAACTCGCGAAATGATATAATATGTACATATAATAATATTTTAAGATTTTATTGCTTCATATATTATATCTCTTTTTTCATTAACTTACACACACACACACACACACACACACACACACACACACACACACACACACACACACACACACACACACACACACACAC
>NW_012130066.1:4631859-4634867 GCF_000143395.1 Atta cephalotes
CTTACTTACTACTACACACACACACACACACACACACACACACACACACACACACACACACACACACACACACACACACACACACACATTCACAAAACACTTTATTTAAAAAAATTCTTTAATATATTTTGATCCATTTTTCTATTTATAATAAAAAATTTTATTAAGCATATTAAAAAAATTTGAATAATAAATAAGATTGTTACATAAAATAATAAATATTATAATAATATAAAATAAATTTTGATAGTTCTAATGATATTAAGTTAAATAACACAATATTATAATATTGTTTATTAATACTTACTGTATGCTTTTATCGAAATTATTCAAAATCTCCATTTCTGTTGAACTCGACGGTCTATGTAGTTTCTGTCTCAATATATTGATTAACATAATAATATTTTTACGATTCATCAATAAAATGAATACTTTACAAGAAGAAATAAAGGTCGCGATTGGTGGAAAAAAATTATCGAGAAAATCTTCCCCGTTATTTATGGTCCAGATTACATCCATCAATACCGATAACATAAAAGTATTTACTATTAGAATTACTATACTTGTATATACGTGATATGTAATGCGTTCACATAGCGACGACCAGGAATCGGGTCGCCAACACCCAAATATCGTTAAAAGATTAAAAGTATATCTAAGGATGTACATTTTAGAAGATTATTTTCTTTGATATCACCTGACGCTCACATCTGTCAAGCACACAACACTCGTACTTAATTACTACAAACTTTATATAACTTATAATATCACTAATTGTATTATGTACCCGAAGAGAGAAAGTGTGTAACTTGAAATTTTGTCAATTTAAAATTGCTTATAGTTTTCATTTTGACATTTTATTTATCTCACGAACTTAATTAATATTTTTTTATTACTTATAAATGTTATTTGTATTGTATATTTATCATAAATTTTCTAATTATTTTAACAATTAAAAACAAATGTTTCATACCTAAGTCTTGCGCAAAAAATACATTAAATTATTATAAAGAAAAAATAATTTTAAATGATAAAAACTGGTATAATGACAAGTAACAAAGTTCTTAGAATGATTGATAAATATCTCTCTCTATAGTCTATAGCTTTGCTCATTTCTTAGCTGTAGAATAATGTCGTAGTTATTCCATTATTCATTTTCCAGTGTCTTATAATATATCTCTTATAATATACTCCTCGTGAAATAATTTTTTACGACATAGCGTACAACATATACACATACAGATGGTAACAAAATTGACATGCATAATATATAGCATAATTTTGCTTTAAATGTAACAAAGAGGTGAAGTAGAAGAAATATGGAGTAAAATAATAAAATATTGAACAGATAATTATAATCTATCTTTATAAGATATCAATTCTGGCACATTATACTTCTATAACATTTATGTTTTAAACATTTAACTTTTCTTTAAAATTCAGGTTCTCTATAGGTATATTGATATTTCTAAGATATTTGTAGTGTTGTTCAATTTTTTTTCTTTTTTATATTTTTCTTTTAGTCACAGTAGCATAATATCGAATTATTCATCGTACAAATATATTTTACAAGTAAAAAAAAGTTGTTAACAAATATAGTATATAATATATTATAATAGTAGTAATAGATAAGTAAATTATAGAATGAAGAATATTTTTACATTTATTTTTAAATAGCAAATTATATAATTTTTTAAGTTAGTTTAATAAATATATCAATTAAATAATTTAATTAAGAATAATTCTGAATTATTTTATTTATTGTAATTTTGTTATAATTATAATGTCAATGTAAATTAAACATATGATACAAAAACAATTTTATAATATTAAAGTAATAATAATAATAATATCCTCCTCCCCTCCTCCATCCCCTCCTCCCCCCACCCCCCTCTCTCTCTCTTATATTCTTTATACTCGCAGAAACACGGTTATAATAAGAATAAGTAATTCCTTTTTATTCTTCTAACTTACAAAACTACATTTATACAAAAATCAACTGATTATAATGTTTTGTTTAATTAGTTCTGTTTGCATTATCGCTTAAAATTATTTATTAATGCAATAATTATTATTTAAATGCAAATAAAAGTGTAAGGCTAAATTATTGGAATTACTATTTATATTGCATCACTCTCTGTTATATTTGTTGCAAAATATTGTAAGCTGAATACGATGTTTTAAGTAACTGTAAAAAATAAATATTCCATATAATAAATAAATATTAGAAAATTTAATTAGAAATTATTTAACATAACAAAAACATAACAAACTAAAAAGGTTTTTTAAAAAGATTCATTTTATTCAAATAAATTTATACGTATTATATTATTACTAGATTTAATTCCTTTCAAACTTAATTCTGCGATAATAACAAGCGTTTTATACTAACACCCACGAAAGAATCAAGATTCATCGAAATAATATAGGCGGTGGTAAATTCAATAGGCACTGTACTACGTCTCATAATTAATAATAAAATTTTTTTTACATTTTGATCTAATATACACCATTCCATATCAAAAATATTACTGACGAGTTGTTGGCTCTATATTAATTACAGAATAATATTAAAATATATATAAATTAATTAAATCAATTATGTAAATGAAACAATTAATTTAATTATTAAAAAAATTGATAATTTATTCATTATTTAAATTATAATTTATTATTTCAAACATCGCATACCTTTAATTTTACCTCATTTCCATACCAGCAATAAAAAAAGATTTGTGTCAGCATACTGCACATGTATAATACCAGCTGAACATACTTTGCATTTGTTGTAGTTGACCTAGTTAATTGATATAAATTGAAACACACTACCAATGTGCTAACCATAAACTGAATAGCAATAGTAAATCTGAATTTTTCATTGACCGTGATAGCAAAGCTGTAATTAAGTGTAATTCACTATTTCATATTTGCGAGTCGAAATAATAGCTACATTGATGTCTTTATTAATACACACAATATATTAATATTAATATTTCTATCGTGTTACT
>NW_012130066.1:4634887-4648842 GCF_000143395.1 Atta cephalotes
CTATATTTGTACGACGTACGTAAATAATAGTACTACTATGTATGTCTTATTAATACACACAATATATATATTAATATTATCTATCGTAGTTAATATATCATATATATATATATATATATATATATATATATATATATAATATATAAATAATTGTATTATATAAAAGTATATTATATTATATATAAATACAAACTCGAAAATACGATTATGTTGTAGAATGCACTCAGAAAGAATACCAGGCTCATATGCTATTCTTCTCAAACGAGATTCTAATATTTTGATTTGGCAGCAAATGTGTACCAATAATCCACAAATCAGGCCATCGCAAGCAACATGTAGGACAGATCCGATTATTAAACTTATCAATTGATGAGCATATGTGATGTAAAATAAGATTGACGATGAATAATCATACGGTAACCAGGCTCTGAATGTCAATGTCCGTCTTCTAAAGTCCGTGAGTAACGATGTTAACGTAATGCATACGCAAGTCGTTTCAACCAAAATTGCGTAATGTATCGTGTTTGCTCTGAAAAATAACTGTAGACATTGTTGCGTTTCATTTGTAATTCAATGTCTTATTTAATATCAATTTTCCTATTATATAATTTTTTCTTAATATATAATTTTAATAATTATAATATTGCACTTTACATTATATAAAGGCATAAAAAAATATGACAGCCTTATCAGAATCAGAATATTTAAATCAGAAATATTTAAATCTCAAACTTTTATTTTAATTAAATGACGTGTTAGATATAATTAAGCAATTAATTTTAATAATAAAAATAGAATGTCTTATTTTAAAAGTGGTAACAGTTGATTATGATCTTGAAAACGAAGTATTTTCTAAAAAAAAGTTTCAGATAGGTATTATATGATTTGAAGGAAAATAAATAATGATATCAATTTCTTTTTAATCGATTTTTTTAGTTTATATAAAAATCAATGTCATTTTTTAATCTGTCAAATTGTCTCATTTTTTACGTAATATAATTTTCTGAATCTTATTTTGCATACAGTATCAAAATAGAGTTATCGAAAAATTAATATGACATACCCCTTTTAACATACCCCTAAATTATACAATTTCGTCTAAATATTTTTCCCAAAAACTTTTTTACTTTTTTTGGATATAATGAACTTAAATGAAACATTCTTTATAACTTTTTACATTTTCAGGAAACTTACTGTACGCCCTTATCAAATTTGTTGTGAATTTCCATTTCTTCCGGTTCCAATGGTCTACACGGTGTTTCCATGAGAATGTTTATTAACAAAGCAATATTTTTGCGATTTATCAACATACTAAGCATCTTACAACAAGATACAATCATTGCAAGTAACATGTAGAAATTATCAGTGAAATCGTCCGCATTATCCACAGTAAGAATAATATCCAGTAATTGTGATAAAGTAAACGTGTTTATTAACACAAGCACGAAAAATGTGTGCATATGATAGATTACACGTTTACATGACGATGTCCAAGAATCCGGTCGCCAACAACCACAAATAGTTAGAAATTTAAAAGTCGAATCTAATACTTGCATTTTAGTATTTCTCAGTTTATAATAATTATATACATCATGAAAATTAAATGATAACAAAAGTTTACATACATTTACTATTTATATTTTTCACATTCTTCTTTAATCATAAAATTTTAGATATATACTGATTAAAAAAATTAAGCAATTAATTTTCTCAGATATCTTTATAAAAACAAATACAAAAATTTGTCGAATAAAACTCTAAGTTATAATAAAATTATTTGCACGAATATTAATCTAACATGCGACAAATTCTTTAGAACAACAATTATAGAATGTCTATAGATTTGCGAATTTCTAGTGAAGATCCTCGTTTAACTTATCCCTCCTTATACGATAGTTTTTAATATTTAATTTGTAACCACAGTCCCTCATGTGCAACACGAATGCTAAACACAGACTTTATTTGATGGTAGTACACTGTATTAATACGTTCAAAATAAATTATATGTTAGAACTGCTATGGAAGGAAAAAAATGACAACAAATGTCGCATAAGCGAGCTGTACGCCGCATAAAGTACTGACATTGGTTACTCCCACTTTTTACTAGGAAATATTTAATATTCTAGGAAATATTACTTCTACTTAGAAATAATAAAAATATTGATTTATTATTCGAATAATTCCAAAGGCAATAGATTTTCTCTCCCTGTTTAATCCCTTTTAATTTAATACAAATGCAACCTCTAATAATACAATTATTTGTGCAATGTAAATAAAATCCGCACATTAAATGAGTTGTAATAGAAATTGTAGTATATAAATATTTTAATTTTTTTCTGTTTATGATATCAATAATACGAGAGATAATTATCTGTATTATATGATAATAAGATTTTATAAATGTATACATGTGATATTCATATTTACATATTTGTGATATAGATTCACATTGCGTTGATATTTTTACTACACTATCATGTTATATTTTTACTACATCTAACATTATGAACCTTGTGTTTGCTTAAGTATATTATAAGCCGAATACGATGTCTTGAGCAACTACAACAGAAATTATTACTAACGTTATTTTAGATAAATTATATTTGAATATATATGAATTTTATTTAATTAGTTCTTATCTTACATTTATAATTAATATATGATTAATTATAATAAATTTTTTTGTTAAATATACTAAATATTTAAATTATTATTAATATAAACAAATATTTATTTTAATTTGATATTATTTTTTATTAAAAAACAGAAAACACTTTTAATATTAAAATTTTATTTAATTTAATGATCTCTACTTAATTATATATAATGGCACATTACAATACTAACACCCACAAATGAATCCAGATTCATAGAAATAACACAGGCACTAGTAAATTCAATTGGTACTACAGCACGTCTCATGACCATTAGTAAAGTTTTCTGAGCAGTTTCATTGAATTTAAACCATTCCATCTCGAATATGTTATTTATCAACTGTCGACTCTATATATTAACAATCAAGAAAAAGAGAAAAGACCCGTATATTTATTTTATCTATATATTAAATATTAAAATAAAAAAATACTTATTTTAAAAGTTCACATACTCTCAATTTAACTTCGTTTCCGTACCAACAATAGAAAAAGATTTGTGACAGCATAGAGCACGTATACATTATTAACTGCATATATTTTGTTCTTAATGCTGTTGACTTGGTAAATTGGTATAGATTAAAACACATCACCAATGTACTTACAACAAACTGGATAAATATAGTTATCCTGAATTTTTTGTTTACTATACGAGCAAACCTAAAATTAATAAAAAGTAATATTGCAATTTTTAAATTAATAAAATCTATATAGGTTTTTTTTCCAAAAATCATGGTATAATGATTCGAGAAGGGAATGATTTTATAGAAAAATAAATTGGAAACGTAGTAAAAAGTCTGTGCTACATCGTACATCTTAATAATAAAAATATATCTATTTTCAGCATAATTGAAAACAAACTTGAATATGTTGTTGTGCTGAAGAACACATTCGCGGAGAATATTAGGATCACGTGCGCTTTTCCTCAGACGATGTTCCAATATCTCTATCTGACAGCAAATGTGCACCAGGAATCCGCATATGAGACTATCGCAAGCCACATGATGTACAGATCCCATTGTAAAACTTATCAATTGATGAGCGTATACAAATGGAAAAAGTTGTGACGAGGAATAGTCAAATGGCAGCCACGCTCGGAACGTCAAATTTCCTTTCTTGAATTCAGTTAATAACGATGTCACGGCAACAGACAAACACGTTGTCTCGACCAAGATAGTATAGTAAAGCGTATTTGATCTGTAAAACGACTATAGACGTTTTCGCATTTCATTTTTTATTCAATATTTTTAGTTACATTTTTTTTCTTTAAGTTAAAGCATTACGTCTGATTTATTCATTTAAATAAAAACAATCTTAATTATTATATAAGAAAGCACTCAACTAATTTATTTTAATTATATCTTAATTATGTATTAGAAAAGAGCATTGATAGTTGATGCTAGCTCGCGATGCTTACTGTATGAGTTTTTCGAATTTCTGTCGAATCTTCATCTCGTCGGGTTCAACCGGTCGAAACGGTTTTCTCATAAGAGTTTTGATTAACATCTCAATGTTGCTACGATTCATCAACAGAGCGAGCATCTTACAGCAAGAAACGATCATAGCGAGTAGCACGTAGAAATTATCGGTGAAATCGTTGGAATTATCCACGATTATAATAAGATCCATCAATTGCGATAGCATAAAAGTGTATATTAGTAACATTACGAAAATAGTATACACATGATAAACTAACCGTTTGTATGGAGTCGGCCAAGAATCCAGTCGTCCACAACCGCAAATCATCAATATTTTGAACGTAAAGGTCAGTATGAACATCTTTAATATCTTCTGTTATCTTCTTTGATGTTATTTATTAATCTCGCCTTCAAAAATAATTATAATAAATTATAATAAAATAATTATAATAAATTATTTACTTTATATTTTTGTACATATATACACAAAAATACACAGTTAAAATTTTGTTGTACTGTTGAAGTTTTGAAAAATTTAGATATTGAATAATTCTTTATTTCAATTAATCAGATTTCAAACATTTTATAACATTATCAATCAATTGATTACAAATCTATACATATGTATAATAATATGCGTAAATTGATAATTAAATAATGATAATTACATCATAAACGACAATTTTCTTATATTATTTGGTAATAAATAATATTATAAGAAAATTCATATTATGAGAAGAATTATCTTACGATATAATGTGATATGCAATAAAATCTTACAGTAAACTGATTGGTTATTAAATGTTGTCTATAACTTCACGATCTTCGTGCAATAATACAGCTTATCCAACTATTCCTTTTGATAACTTTTATTATTCAAATTGCAATTGTGTTCTTCATATAATACTATTTTCATACTCTCGACTAAACACAGACTTGATAATATTAAAATATTATGACATAATAATACTTCACGTGAATTATGTTTTGTGATATTGCATGTTAGAAAACAGAACAGAGGAATAAAAAATAATAACCCTCGGATGTCGAGTCCAGCTCTCCGTACTTACTCTTCATAAAATATTAACGTCAATAACTCTCTCGTATACTTCAACCAAAAACTATTTAATTCATGAAGGCATAAATTTGCCATATTGTGAATGATAAATTTTTCTTCCTTGTATTGATTTTGCTGCTTTCTGATTTTTGATAGTTTATGTATAGTCTATGACGTGTGCATGTGTATATATACATAGTAAAATATTACTCAAATTCATAAGAATATATATATATATTTCGATTAGTGCACAAGTAAAAATAATATTGTATAATCATCATTAGTAAACATTCTAAGATTCTATAATTAACGTAAATTCTAATTGTAAGTTTTTCTCCTTAAATATCTCTCTATTCAAATAACATTATAAAAAAATTATGTTATCATTGCCGAATAAAATCATCTGATATAACTGTTTAATGTTTCTCTGCATACATATTAGTAATGCAAATCCATATTATTATAATCACCTTAATAATAATTTGTATTGAAAGAAATAAAGTAAAATTCTTCTTTTATTTTGTTTTTGCCGCTCTTACATTTGTTTCAATACATTGTAAGCTGAATATGATGTCTTGAGTAACTGCAATTAAGATTATTAATTATGATATTTTAAAAAACTAAATATACATATAGCCAATAATATTAATTATACTAAAATTATTGAAAAATTCTTCTAATTTATTATTTTCAAATTTGTACCTTATTATTATTATTATTATTATTTTTTACATAAATAGGAAAAATATATTTAGTACATTGAAATTGCATGCTTTTGATAAGAATAATATTTAATTCTAGTTTTAATTGAATAATAATTCTTTAAAGAATTTTAATGGAGATAGATCTAATATTAAATATTTTACTTATAATTAAATTATTAGTTACGTGTAAGAATAAATTTTAATACCAACACCCACAAATGAATCAAGATTCATCGAGATAACATAAGCACTAGTAAGTTCGATTGGTCTTGAACTTCGTCTCATAATCATTAATAAAGATTGTTTAGTTTGTTTGTTTAATTCAAACCACTCCATTTCAAATATGCTATTAATCAATTGACGACTCTACAATTAAAACCCATCACTCATTTTGTTTACGCAATATACAGTATTAAATATCAGTAACAGATACATGTTTTATATATATATATATATATATATATATATATGTATATATACCTTTAACATAACTTCATTACCATACCAGCAATAAAAAAAGATTTGTGATAGCATGCAGCCCATATACATCATTAATTGCATATACTGTGCTCTTGACGCTGTTGATTTGGTAAATTGATAAAGAATGACACATACTACTAACATACTCACAACAAATTGTATAACAATAGTCAATCTAAATTTTTCATTCATCAGACGAGCAAACCTAAAATTCAAATCGGATATTGTAACCTTCTTTAATTATTATAATTAAATATACAATAACATGAAATGATTTTTCTAAAAACTAATAAAAATTATTATAAAATAATACAAATAGTGTGTGTTGTGAGAAAAATAAAGATAAACTAAATAAATTAAATCTAAATACATAAAAAATATATTTAATATTGTCAAAAGTATGAAAACACTTCATTTCTTCTCTTTAAGTAATACTATATAAATAGCAATACAATATAATATATCAGGGTAGATTTAAAATATTTATTGTACGTAATATTAGTTACATAAAACCAACTTGAATAAATGATTATGCTGCAGGACGGATTTGCGAAGAATATCTTGATCATGTGCGACTTTTTGCAAACGGCATTCAATTATTTCTATCTGACAGCAAACATGCACCAATAATCCACATATTAGACCGTCGCAAGCAACATGGAGAATAGATCCAGCTGTCAAACTTATCAACTGATGTGCGTATACAATATGAAACAGTGATGACGAAGAATAGTCGAATGGCAACCATGCCCTGAATGTTAATCTTCCTTTTCTAAATTCTGTTAGCAATGATGTCACAGCTATGCACAGACATGTTGTTTCAACCCAAACTGCATAGAAAAGCGTATTTGTCCTGTAAGATATCTATTTATAGAAATTTTTTCGTTTTATCTAAGATTTTTACTTAAACTTTATGCAATTTGTAATATTTCTTCCTAATTATATACTAGTAAACATCAAAACGTTAACATACATCGCCAGTTTTAATAAATAATTTATATTAATTAATGTATGTATTGTATATATACAGATATGTTAGAAAAAGTTATAAATTTAATCATTTACCAAAAATTAACATTAATAATCATTAGACTCCCAATTATGAGTACATGTAAAAATATAAATTATTTATATACATTAAATATTTAAATATTCTAAAAATTTAAATGCTACAAATTAATTAAAAATTAATTAAATTTTTTTATTTGATTTATAACATTTCTAAGAATTAACTAAATTTTAATTGTAACTCAATAGAGAAATCTGTGAAATTAATTTTTAACTAGGAACACACAAATGTACATATACAGCTCAATTCGAATACGTATAATTCTTATAAAATACATTGTATAATAGAAAATTTGTTTAATTTAAACGTTAAGATATTAAGAAATATAATGGTACCAAATGTACATATTTTTTCTAATAAAAAAATGATAAGCAATGGAAAATAAAAAAAGATTGAAAAAAAGTTGAGTATAACATACCGAAAAATCGTTAAGGATTAAACGTGATATGCACTTTTAATTATAGTTTACTAAAAAAAAAGATTTTATCCAAGAAAATTGTTGTATAATAGTACTCACTGTACATGTTTATCGAATTTCTGCTGAATTTTGATTTCGTCGGACTGGATCGGTTTACAGGGTTTCCTTACAAGAATATCGATTAGTATCGCAATATTACTGCGATTCATCAACAGAGTGAACATCTTACAACAGGAAACAATCATTGCGAGTAGCATGTAAAAATTATCAGTAAAATCGTCGGGATTGTCCACGGTTAAAATTAAATCCATCAATTGCGATAGCATAAATGTATGTATAAGTAGCAATATCAAAATAGTGTAGAAATGATAAACTAACCGTTTACATAGTGTCGTGCAAGAATCTGGTATCCAGCATCCGCAAATCATTAATATTCTAAACGTAAAATTTAATACTTGCATCTTTAATTTTTAATTTATTTCTATTGCAAATATCATTGACTGTCCTCCAAATAAAGCGTATACTTGTAAATCATTTGTTAAAACTTGTATAATATTCTCTTTTATTTTATGTATATTATATTTTGTATAATATTCTCTTTTTAATTTCCTTATTTTAAATATTAAAATATGAAATCCCAAATATATATCTTGCAATATATAACAATTACTTAAAAATATGCTCGAAAATATTCGTATATAACAATAAATTGATATTGCTAAATTTCAATTCAACAATTTTCACTATTTATAGATAATGTTATAATAAAAATATTTTCTTAGAACATATGATACATAGTGAGCTCTTGAGAAAAACTGACGACCGTAGCCTTACGTCTATAGCCTTACGGTCTTTCTAATGACAACGTGCTTTGCCTAACTCCCCCTTTCATATGTGTTGTACGACAATTTTCATTATTCAGATTGCTGCTATGCCCTTCAGATAATAATATTTTCATGCATCCCACCCATTCTGCCCTGTGTAGTTTTTTTTTCTGGTAATAGGATATAGAGAAGATCACTCAATATTATATCTTAACATAATAGTACTTAATGAGAAATAAAGTATTAAAAAGCAGAACTACAAAACAAAAAAAATCGAGAAATAATTTATTAAATCATAATGTAACTGGTAATCAATTTTACAGCTTTATATTGATTTTTATGACGACAATTTCTATTTGAACATTCTATAACTTACAAACATTGTAAGAAGCCGCACTTTACATATATATATTGTACATTTCAAAAGTTACTTCAAAAGCTTAAAAATTTAAATTTTTTAGAAAACGGAAAAATTATTTGTAACAAAAATTTATTGATTAATCAATCATATCGATATAGAGAGAGAAAAAAATATGTTTTTATCATAATCAAATGTCATTTTCGTATCACAATCTTTACAAAAATTACTTTTAAGATATAACTCTATTTGAATTGATTCTTTATATTAATTTTTGATGATCAACAAAATAATGTTATACTTGAACTCATTTATAACAATCCAAAAATCATTTCTTGAGCTGTGTCATTTCTTAAATAAAGGAGCATAAAATACTAATTAGATAATACAAATACGAATGCAAAACGTAAGTAAAAAATTGTTGCAGAGTATTTAATAAAAAATTACATGATTTCAGATCACTTATACACCTTTTTAAAATGAAGGAAAGTGATTGTGTGTATAGGTCTGAAACATTATGTATATCTAATACAAACAAAAATAAACATATACTATTTAAATTGTATTTCTTTTCTCTAATAACATTAATATATTTAGATTAATATTATTAATATTATATGAAAATTAATTATAATCAATTATTAATTAATGATAATCAATTATTAATATTGAATGAAATATTTATTTATTTTAATTTCTATTTTATTTTCATGAAAAATCTATGATGTATATGTAACAACGAATATGTATAACAATTTTCCTAGTTAGCTTTGTCATTTTGCGTTTGCTGAAGTATATTGTAGGTCGAATACGATGTCTTAAGCAACTGCAATGTACAAAATCATTTTGTGTTTCACATAAGTTAAAAATATATTTAATAATTTAATATTTATACTTTAAAAATAAATAGACATTTTTAATTATCATAAAATAATTATCATAATATAAAAATTAATGATTTATACTAACACCCACAAACGAATCTAGATTCATAGATATAATATAAGCGCTATTGAATTCGATTGGCATTCTACTACGTAATGCAATTGTTAATAAATCCTTTTTTATATCTTGTCTTAATGTAAACCATTCCATTTCAAATAGATCATTGACTAATTGTAAACTCTATTTAAAATGAAAATGATTATTTATTAAGGTCTTAATTATAACAAAAAAAGATTTAATTAATACGCAAATTGCATACATAATTTTTGTGCACTTTAAAAAGCATTTTATACTTCAGTATAAATAAAATATGTACATTATATGTATATTTATCAATATATATTGTATCTAGATAATATAAAAAATAAAAAATTAATAAATAAAAACTAATTAATAATTAGGAACATTAACATAGGGAAATATCTATTCTAAAAAAAAATGTATATTACCTTCAATTTTACTTCATTTGCGTACCAGCAATACAAAAAGATTTGTGTCAGCATGCACGACATATACATTCCTAATTCAACGAATTTTCCGCTTGTCTTAGTTAATTGATATAAAGTAAAGCACACCACTAATGTACTTACTATGAACTGAAAAGTGATAGTAAACCTAAATTTTTTGTTCAATAGAAACGCAAATCTGAAATCAATTGAACACATTTTAACATATTTTATTATTGATGGAAATATTTAAAAAATATAAAAATTAAAAGTTACAATGTATAAACATTTTTGATTTGTGATGTACAAAGAAATAAAAATTTTAAACAAGTTTAAAAATATGTTAAATAAATTATTCAGATAGAAAGACATTTATTCAACTTGTTTACGTATATTAAAAAAATATTTAAAGAATAATTATAAAAACGAACTTAAATAAAAGATTGTGTTGAATAACACAATCGCGAAGTATTTCTGGATTATGTGCAATATTTTTCAAACGACAACTTAATATTTCTAATTGACAGCATATATGCAACAATAATCCGCAAATAAGACTATCGCAAGCAACATGTAAAACAGATCCAACTGTCAAACTTATTAATTGATGAAAATACGTAAAATGAAAAAGCATTGTTGAGGAGTAATCAAATGGCAGCCACGCTCTGAATGTTAATTTTTCTTTTTTGTAATCCGTGAGCAAAGATGCTACAGCCGTGGATGCACATGTTAATTCAACTAGGATCATATAATACAGAGTATTTGTCCTGTAAAACAGCTGCATGCATTTCATTTTGATATTCAACGCTTTCTTTAATGATAATCTCTCTTTCATACTTTTTATCAAGATAACTTCTAGTTAAATAAATCTGTTAATTTTTCAAATTGAAAAGTTAGTAGTACACAATTTTAATTCTTTAAACAATAATTTTGATAAGAAACAATGTATATTACATATTAATTGTTTGTTAAAAAAAGAATGTATTAAAAGAATTATTATAAGTTATAAAATTACAAAATTTCTAAGAAAATACAAAAAATAATATTGTTGAAAAATAGTATTCTTAATACTCTTTAATAAACTTAATTAATAAGATATTATACATTTTAATCAAATTTTATATCAATCTTTTAAGAAAATATAAATTGTTTAATTCTTTAGTATATAATTAAATGTGAAATATAAATACAAAATGATTGTCTTGCAATGTACTTACTCAATTAGCTTATTGTATTTATGTTGTATTTCTATTTCGACTGTATCACATGCTTTGCACGGTTTATTGATAAGAATATTTGTAAGCATGGTGATATTATTACGATTTATTAACAGGCTAAACATTTTGAAACAAGAAACAATCATGGCAAGCAGCATGTAAAAGTTATCCATGAAATCTTCCGAATTGTCAACGATCAGAATTATATCCAAGAATTGCGACAATGTAAATGTATTTATCAGTAAAAGTATAAAAATAGTGTACACGTGATATATTAATCGTCGATGTGGAGACATCCAAGAATTCGGTATCCAACAACCGCAACTCGATAAAATTTTAAATGTAAATTCTAATAAGCTCATTTTAACTTTGATTTCGTCTATCTTTTTACTTTAAAAATTGTTTTTTACAACAAAGAAGTAATTTATCAAAAATTTTACATTCTTTGTTGTGCGTTATATAATTATTTATTATAAATTAATTTAGCAAACAAATTACATGTTACTAAAAACTAATTGTTAATTAATTTCGTTAAGAATGGCTATAGCTGTAGTAACAAAGTTAATATTATAGTGATATTGCAATGCACAGTGAAATCTTGAGAGACTGACGATCACCAAATGTCTATAGTCTCTTGTAAAAAGACTCTCGCAGTTTTCCGATAATAATACGATATATCCTCCTCCTCCTTCAATTTCCTCCCTCAAGAATTTTTATTATTTAGACTATAATTATGTCCTTTGTGTAATAATATTTTCATGCTAAGACAGTGCAATCATTAAATAAAGATATGATATTGTATGAAATCATGATAATGATATTTTATACGAAAAATACTTTGTTGAAATATGTATAAGAACTATAAGTTCTAATCGAAGAATAAAAAACAGAAATTGAAAATTATGCAATGAATAATGCAATGTTCATATATCGTACATCCATTTGTGTTCCATTCAGTCAAACTTTAATATTCTATCACACTGCAGTAAACCACAATCTTGTAGACACATGCACGTTAATATAAAATAATATGTAAAAATATTTTATATATGGACATGTATCGTAAGTAAAAATACTATAGAAAAAATATACAGTTCAGTAATAACGTTACATCAATTTTTTTATGTAGCATAGCTTCAATAAGCGAACCTATTAATTGATAGAAATACACAAAATATTATCGTTGAAAATATTATCGTTAAATGATAACTCGCTATAAATGTTAACTTTTTTCCCTGTAGGTCATAAAAATTGCTCAATACAATTTCTCATATTAATATCAGAGTAATCATAATGAAAAAAGTGAATTGAAAAAATATGCATTAAGAAGATATTACTAATTAATAGTGTCAATAGGAGAAAATATTGCAAAACTTTTGAGATATCGCGTGTAGTAATCTTATTTAGTACAATCTTATTTAATTTTTATACACATTTGTTTTATACAGAAATTAAAATTGATAAATACAAAATATAAATATTGATTTTCTTCTACTTTTCTTACTACTTTATTATTGCATTTGTTGAAGTATATTGAAAGCAGAATACGATGTCTTGAGCAACTGCAATAAACATTATGCAATAAACATTAATTATTTACTTATCATGTACTTCTATACAAATTAATAATTTTTTTCCTAATAAAATGTATTGAAAATTTCTTTAATATGCAGAAAACTAGAAAAAATCATTATTATGTAAAAAAAACATATAATTTTATTTTTAAAATGTTGATAACTGTTATAAAATTTAAAAAAATTTTTTTTAATTAATTACTATTTTTTAATTAATTACTATTTTAAATCATATAAATTTTACTTGAAACATTTTTTTGAATAAGAAAAAACGTTTTGAACTGTGATTTTCTGATTTAATGAATAAAATCGAATTTTGAAAAAGTTGAACTCAATGATTCTGTTCAAATTGCTCAAAATTCACTCTCTTTTAGCTATTAATTTAAAGTCAATTACTAATTTTAGATTAAAAATAAAGATTTATACTAACACTAACAAATGATTGAAGATTCATAGGGATAACATAAGCACTGGTGAACTCAATAGGTATGATACTACGCATCATAATTATTGACAAATCTTTTTGCGCACGATAATCCAACACAAACCATTCCATTTCGAATATATTGCTGACCAGTTGCCGACTCTATATTTAAAAAATTTTGTTTATTATGTTCCGAAATTTTAATTATAAAGTAAATTTTAATTATAAAGTAAAACAGAGAGATCAAATCTTATATTTTTCTTATAGATTGATCTATATGGAAAAAATATGATAAAATGAAAGAAAATGTGTAACCTAATTCAAAATGTAAATATTTGTATTCTCTCTCTCTCTCTCTCTCTACTCTCTC
>NW_012130066.1:4649338-4664029 GCF_000143395.1 Atta cephalotes
CAGAAATTCGAAATAGTTTGTAAAAAATTTTTTTGTAATTACAATATCATATTGTCTCTTTTATTATTATTTTAATTATTATTAAAGTTGTTTTGTTAACCATATTAGTTTGCACAAGAATTATCGCTTAACTCCTATTGCCCTGTTATATCCAACTATTTAGTTTTTGAGAAATAATCACTTTAGAAGACCTATGTCAGTATTGACGACTTTCCTCTATAATACTTAATGTCTAAGTATATAACATATATTATATAATATTTTACGTCATTGTTATTTTCTTTTTATAATATTTGTAATATAATGAAGAGATTTAATTCTTTACAATATATAATATTTTTATAATGTATTATATTAAACAATAATTAAATTATTAATTATTTTAAGATACTTACAGTACAATCTTATCAAATTTCTGTCGAATTTTTATTTCATCATGTTCAGTAGGTCTACATGGTTTTTTCATCAGAATATCAATCAGCATCGTAATGTTGTTACGATTTCTCAATAAACTGAACATCTTACAGCATGATACGAACATAGCAAGCATCACATAGAAATTCTCGGAGAAATCATCGGCATTGTCCACAGTCAGAATTAAATCCATCAATTGCGATAATGTAAATGTATTTATTAACAAAACTATGAGGATCGTATATACATCATATATTATACGTTTGCATCGTGTCGTCCATGAATACGGTGGCCAACATCCGCAAATAGTAAGAATTTTAAATGTAAACGTCAAAACGTTCATTTCTTTTTTATTTGTAATATTTGATAAAAATACAATAAAACAATTTTATTATACAATTAATACAGAACGTTCTTGTATTATTTAAATCATATAACTTCTTTATTTCTTTTCTGATTACTTTCAATATTATAGAAAAAATATTATGTTTGTATAATGTTCATTATAATTTACAAATAATTCTTAGTTAATAAATTATATACATATGTATATTAAATAATTATGAAATAATTATACTTAATTAGATTTTTATTACAAAGAAATTAACTATAAATTAAAGATAAATTTTAATTCAGTGTCTTTGGATTGATGCCTAAAAAATATACATATATGTATACCTATGTATATTGAGCACTACTATAATACAACAAATATATTCTTTGCGTCAAAACAAAATAACAAGATTTTATTGATGATCACAAAAAAGTCTATAGCTTCACAACTCAATTTTTCATCTGCAACTTCCGTCTATGCATTCGACGACTATGTCATTAGTGTGGTATAAAACTTGCAATTTTGCGTCTCTACGCAGAACTATATTTTCGCATATGCAATAATTTTAAAATGCATGTCTCATATACCTACATGATGTCATGCACTACCACTTTTATGCCGAACTGTGGCTTATAGTTCAACGATATGCCCTACAATATCAGCAAACTATCAATTATGGTTTACTTACATGAAATCTTGATGAAAACATATTTAATTTATTTCTGCCACAAAGTACAGTCAAACATTTCATTCTGACATTCTTTGATTAAATCGGTTGTTTTTGTTGAAACAAAAGAAGAATAAAGTTCAAGAATTTAAATAAAATTATTCCAATACATTTTATTTAAAAAATGCAAGTTAAAAGATTAGGAAAGATGTATATATGACAATATTATAACCACAGTAAATTAATATATATTAAATTATACATATACATAGTTTTTTAAAAGAAATTGTATACTTAAAATTAAAATTATGTGTGTTGAAGTCAATGAAGTTTCAAAATATAAAATTGACAAATAAATTAAGATATAGTGCATATATACTATAATTGTTAAAATAAGTTTGATATATAAATATATCAAATAAAATTTGTTATTTTTAATGATATTATTAGTAATATTAATAGTAATTAATAGATAATAATATCGTGTACAAAAATTATTTCAATGCCTATAAAATAATAACTTAAAAATATTATAAATATATAGAAGTATAGAATATATTGTTTTGATTTAATTATTAATAAGTTTACAACAATCCCAAATTTATAAAATGTTAACTAAAATTTAATCAAATATTGTGTAATATTTACAACATATAAATTTTATCTGTATGCAATTTAAATTGTCATCAATAAAATAAAATTTTTAATACATTTCAATTACAGATTATCAATTGTCAATATTACACATTTTTTATCGATTTATAAAAAATATATATATATTAAAAAAGATTGCTAATGTAACAAATACAAATTATTGATCGATTAATGATAAATTGTGATACCATGATTATTGATTTAAATATAAAATATAAAAAATGTGAAGTATATCCAGAGAGAAGCCTGCCATGGACGTATGTGTAAGATAGAACCCGTTTACTGGCGCCTCTATGTGCATAAATGTGCACGATGAAGTATGTAGCCATGAATATGTCCGGTGGGTAACACATATCTGCAGTCTTCAATTTCGTCTCATTATATGTTACATATATTTGTTTTGTCTTATATCATGACGTGTTTAGAATTTTATTCTTATATGGCAATTACAATTAAAACGTACGTTACGCGTAGCTTGAGATTTGCTGGATTTGATTGTTTTTATGTATTACAGTATTACATACAAATTAAATATTTTCATGCAATGTATTTATTTGATACCAAATTGTAGAATATAAAGAAAAAATTATAATACAAAGTAATCAGACAATACAATATAATAAGATACAACACAAAAAATAGAATTAAACCTTTTTAATATAAAATATGAAATACATAATTCTTATATATTTTACAACATTTTTGTTTACACATTTTGCTATTTATAAGAAATTTTATATACAAAATATATGCATATCATAACACAAAATTCGCGCATAATTCAAGAAAAATCTGAAAATTCTGGTTCTGCAATAAGAATCTTTACATTTTTATTTAATAAATTTTTTAATAATAAAATGTTTATTAATAATATTTAATAATAAAATATTTATTAATGAATCCTTGAACGAAAATTTTAATTTCGCATCTCCTACTATGAAGATAAAAGTTGTTGAATTTTAAGAAACTCTTTCAAGATGTCGCGTCATCAAATAGATTGTAGCGCCATTTCATGGAAATTTATCAAACTTATCAAACGATCCACGTACGTGTTTACATAAAAATGAAATTAGTACTTTTTTATGCAAATTTTCAGCCTGTTTTTATCACAATTACTAATATGTAAATATATTTCAAAGTCTCTAATTATAGAGACTATGAATACACTTCAAACATTTCCAATAATTCATATTTCGTTAATTTAAGATTTAATTTAATAAAAATGAGCTAGGGACTTTCCATCATCTCCGCCGATTTTATCGGCGGTCTTCTTTTCTTTGTAAATATACTCATCCATAAAAAAAATTACTAATAAATTTAACAGTCCGTTTTTGCAGATGAATATATTTTTAATATTTTTTATTTTTATGTCTACTTATTTTATTTCGCTAATCATATTACATTATGATTAGCGAAATACAATAAAATAATTAGCAATCATATTGCATCATTTTTTTAATGTTATCTTTGATTGTCCATTATATTCAATACTACAATAATAATTGTTAATATAATAAACAATTATAAACGTTGTTCAAAATATAATAAAAATGACATTATAGGAGCATAACAAATTTTAGCAATGCGAAATTATACGAAAACGTCGAAAATACATACGATAACACAAATTTTTCTAAATCAATGTCTAATGAAATATTGATAAACGCGGAAGAAATACTAACAATTAGATCATATTTACTATTATTTATTAACTTGCGAATATAAAACTTATTAATATTGCGAAAAAAGTTATTAATATATATATATATATATATATGACAGCAGACTTTCATCGCGTTCAAGATAACTATCCCAATAATTTCATCATATCCTCCGCTTTTGTGGTATGCTAGTTACTATCCGATACATAGTGGAAAGCAAACTTAATGTATTCTAATTCTACGTCAAATTCACAAAATCCTTATGCAAAAACAATTTGAAAAGATTAAGCAATCCGTCAAATAACAGTAGTCTTGTTGCAAAAGAGTGTGAATCCCGAATCTTCTAGACCACTTATAGTAATAATAGTAATAATTTTGGTAACATGTCAATTACAAGTACCAGTTTTAACGTCTTTAATATAATATTAAAATTCACGAGAAAATATGTTCTGCCACATATCACTAAAAATCATCTCTTAAAAATTAAAAATAAATGGATAGAATGATTTCCTTATGAAATGAGAATACTTATGAAGGAATATATTTAGTAATAATAATAAAATACATGCGTTATTGTTTTTTATATGAATACAGAAGTTTTTAAGGTACCAACTGTCTGAGATAAATCGAACTTGATAATAACAAAATTTTAAAGAACTATACTTATATTAAAAAATTTATATAAAATTTAACAATTCTTTATTTTTTCCGTAAATAGTTTATTTTCCAAAAATTTTAATTATTAATATCTCGTTAATATGAGGGTACCTCAATTTAATTTATCTCAAATTTTTTGTAGTCATACATTTTTAACTAAATTTATGTATTCTCGATAACATTATTAAAAGAATATTAAGCATTTTGATAAAAATTGTTTAAGTCGACAAAAATCAAAATTTGTTAAATAATATCTCTATTTTATTATAGAAAAAAAAAAATATATATATATGTACGTATATATATGTATATATGAATATATTAGGTATAGTAAAAAGAAATCTATTATTTTTGCATGAAATTGAATAGAAAAATAACGGATTTCTTTTTACTACACCTAATATATACATTTTTTTCTATGATAAAATACATGCAGATATTATTTAACAAATTTTGATTTTTGTCGACTTAGATTTTTAAAATGCTTAATAATTTTTTTAATAATGTTATCGAGAATATATGAATTTAGTTAAAAATGTGTGGCTACAAAAAATTCGAGATAAATTAAATGGATACCCTCATATTAGCGGGATATTAAAATATAAAGAATTGTTAAATTTTATATAAATTTATATATATATATGTGTGTGTGTGTGTGTAGTAAAAAAGAAATCCATTATTTTGGCATGAAATTGAATGGAAAAATTCTTTTTACTACACCTAATATATGTACATATATGTATAAATTAATAATTAATAATATTCTAGAACGACAGAATGTCCAATATCTAAAAATGATTTTTAAAATAAGTCAGAAAATTAAATATATATACATTCATAATATATTTTTGTTAAAATAATCATCAAAAAGTAAGCAAATTATTTGTATAAAACTTAAAATTATTTACTTAATAATTTGAATTTAAATAAATAATCATTATGTATCATATAATACTATACTCCTATTGTTATTAAGACAGACTATTACTAACATTATTACTAGTGGGAGAACATTTAATAAAATAAGAAAATAAATTAAGAAAGCGATAAAAATTGTATCCTAAAATGTACAACTAAATTAATTTTGCAACTTAAAAATATATAGCAATTGTCATTGATTCATTGATAAAATTATTACTTTCAGAAACTAACGAGAAAATCCGGAATTAATTCCTACTCTGTACAAGAATCTTCTACGAGATATCAAATTAAACTTTGCAAATGGACTTTACAAAAAGTGATGAGGAATAATTCTTCATGATGAAAATAATTTCGAATTCCATCAGTACACGCATTCACTGGCATTCATCCGACACGAAGGACATCGATGAGGCTTTTAGACATAAGAAGTATAGTAATATTTAACCCCAGTCAAAGCTCCAATTTTTACTGACTTATTTAATAAATTAAAATTTGTATACTAACAATAAATACAAAAAATTGTCGATTATTCTAAACATCAAATTTTTAATTAGAAGTCACTCAAAATTATTAATATTAAAGATAAAATCTAAATTTAAAAAATTTCAAAATTAAATATTTATTAAACTTGTTAAATTAATAAACAATTTTTGTTATCATATATTTCATCGATTTCGTAATTTACATCAATAAAGCAACAATAAATTTGATTTACTACAACAAGATAAATGCTATCAACAAGATATAATAGATATTCAATATTGATTATATACATATTAATAAGTATATAATTTATTATTGTGCAAATTACAAAAATAAATATAATTTATCTAGAAATAATTTAATAAATTTTATATCACATATCTAATATTATTATATATACATCTATTTACAATAAAATTAATTATAATATACACGTTATATAATTTTTACATGTATAGAATTTTACAAAAAAATTTAATTTTAGAGGAGCTGAAAAATCAAAGAGATTTAAAATTTGGTTTATTTTTATATTTATATTTTTATATTTTTATATTTAATAATTGAAACGAGATGCTTATAATTAAATAAAATTTAAAATTAATTATCTAATTTTAATTCCTTCTTTTCAATCAAGTTCATATAATATTTATGTATCCCTACCTACGTGTTACATAGTTTACTATGTTATGTTAGATTTATTATGTAATATATTTTAGTCTCATTATACTTATCTTTTTATTTTAAAAATAAAATTTAATTACCCGCGAAATTTATTTAAGTGTCAATTTAATTATAATAATTTAATTTTTTAATTTAAAATGATTGTATTTATCCCTACTTATCCATAGTTATTATCTCTATCTATTCAGTTCCTACCTATCCATACTTATCCTACTTTACTCGTGTTTTATTTATTCGTGCTTATTCGCAAATCCTATCTGTCCATATATTCCTATCTGCACTTCGATAATATGTAATAACACTGTAATACATTAATGGTTGCGTTCAGAGAAAGTAGCTTTTCGACTGCTGTAAAATTTTTCAATACGATTGATTCTTGTTTTTGGTTTCCTTATGGATTTAAATGAACAAACCAATTATATAGAATTTTACAATAGTTGCAAAGCTGCTTTCTCTGTTAAATGCAGTCAATGTCTAACCATATCGCATAACTAATAAAAACTCAGTGGGATAACTTAATCGCGATCATACTAATAATAAATAAGCAATACGCAATAATATAATTACTAATAGGCTCTTTCAATTTTTAAAATACATAAAAAATTAACAAATAACAGGACTAATGAGCGCGGATAATTAAACAAAAATTTTGTAGATTTTTTTTAATCTACCAAACTTGCGCTTGATTATCATGTTTCTTATTAATCTTGTTTGTTGATTTTTTTGTATTTTAAATAACTTTCAAAAAATATAAGAACTCGCAATTTACGAGCAAATTACCCTCCCGAATATTCAATTTACAACTTAGATTGATGTCACACCAACCTATCTCTCAATGAGTAGAATCTAAATTCGACGATAAGACAACTTTAAGATATCTTTAAGAATTCTTTAAAAAACATCTTTAAGATATTTCATAAAGAATACTAAGATATATAGAATACTAAGATATAATAAAAGATATCTTAAAATTTTCTTATGCGTCGATTTTAGACATTCTGCTCATTGGGCTCGTAGAGATTCTCTTTTTCCTTCTGACCAAATTGAATTCACCTTTCATTGGTCTTGGCTAATATTCTAGCTTCATAAGCCAGAAATTGACAACAAGAAAAAATATTCCCTTTTGTTGCCGACTACAATCGACTAATATCGCCAGCAATAAGCGTAAGACTTTACGCTTTTGTATGCGCGAAACATGATCGCGTCGCGAAGAGCCCATCATATTAAAATTGACTAAATATTAATATAAATAATTATCGTTAATAATAATAATAATAATAATAATTCTATTAATATACGAATAAATTTCGCGTTTATTTTGCTATTCGCGTTTACTTAAAATCAAAAATATAAATATCCACTAAAAATTATATATTCACTATAAATTCCACTAAAAATAAATCTAAATTAAAAATTAATTCTTCATGTCAATAATGTTTTTCAAAAGGCTCAAATATTACGAAACTAAATTAAATTTCTTAATGTAAATTTTATAACGTAATCAAAAAAACTTGATTTAAAAATAAATGATTGAAAATTACTAAATCAATTATCATTCGATAAAATTCAAGGCTCATGTATGTATTTTTAACGATTCGAACGATTCGTTGCTGAATCTCATGTCAAAACATGCGGAGATGAGAAATGAGATGATATAAGATCCGAAAGGGATAATTTTCCTTCACATCAATAAATATATCCCAATCGTATTTGGTATATCATTAGAATTATTTTTTGAATAATTTATTATTTCAAAATTAAATATTTTAAATCATGCAAAATTCTGAACGCGATTTTAAAATAGTTATAAGATATAATTCTTATATTTCTTGATTGAAAATGTATATTGAATTTTACATCATGTTACTATTTTAACTGGCATAAAATCCAGTTATTACATATGAATAAGTTGTAAAAGATTAGGCTGAAGTAAGTGCATTGAGATAAATAACAATTAATAAATGTCTTTTATTAAAAACTAAAAAGCTAAAAAGCTAAAAGCTAAAAAAGCGAGATTAATAAATTATATGCTCTACATTAAAATTTTTGTTATCATTTCATTAGTAAATTACAAATAAGTGTGAAACAAAATAGAAAGAATTTCTTAGAAAATATTTCATATTATGTATATGTGTATATAAGTATTGCTTTTCTGCACCAACTTGTGTAAAACTTAATCCTGAATGAATATTTGAGAATAGGATAGATAGAAAAAATAAAACAATATTTGTTTGTTACACTGTAACTTGCTTTTCCATTGATATTCATAAATAACAATTTCATTTACTCCAAATATTATTTTATATAATCTTTATCTTTATATTTGTTAATTTCCTGTATTTCACGTATTTCATATATTTCAAAAAAAGGAATATTTTTTTATTTTTCGTTTTAACTTCCAAGATGTATTATTTAAAAACGACCATCGAAAAAAGTCTATTTTTTATTCTACTTTTGAAATTAAATTACTTAATAACAAAGCGTTTACATTAACGTAATGAATTTACAATTAATACACAAAATTTGAATTAAATTTAATTCTTTTTTTGAATTAAATAGTTTTTGTCTCTATTGTTTTGTCTCTATTGTTATAGTTAAATTAACACAGTAAGAGTAATTAAGTAAGAGCGAGAGTGGCGATATATAGGAATAATTAGAAATAACTCAAAATGCCTCGGTAAAAATTTTTTACTGAGTGGATGTAACGTGACATTATAAATTTCATAGTGCACAATAAATTCTATATAATAAAAAGGTATCCAGGATTAAGTTTATCCTAATCATTACTTATTCATTATTACTTATTCATTTTAAGGCAACGGATGTATAGAAGGCGTTGTACGTATAATTTATCGGTATATTTTTAAATCGATGCATATGCATCCATAGATATAGGTACAATAATAATTAATAAAATTATCACATATCCGTTAACTCAATAAAAAAATTAATTTTAAAAAATTAATTCATCACTCACTGATCCGATGCGTAACAGCGGAGTTACATCTGCAACGTCACTACGATAATTCTGTAACAAAAAGAATATAAAATCCAAATTAAAACAGAGCAGAAAAAATCAATCAATATTAAAAAAAATATTTATTAAATGCTTTCTCTTGGAAATAATTATATAATTTTCAAAATACATAATTTTTATAAGTATCAAATTTTTTTATTCATCATTCAGTTAGATATTTATAAAAATAATTATATTGAGTTGTCCGGAAAGTTCGTGCCGCGAGAAAAAGATTTAAATTTAATAAATGAAATTAAAAATTTAAATCTTCTGCGTTTCAATTTTCCTTCAAAATCAGCACGAACTTTCCGGACAACCCAATATATTTTATAAAAAAGATCTTAAAAATAAGTATTTATCAAATTTCAAAATAATTTTAAATAATCTTTTTTTTATACAATAATTATCATTTTTAAATCATAAAATAAAACAACTCAAGAATAAACAGAAGAAAGATACTGATTTTACATAAGCAAAAAATGATATTTACTGCCAGGTTGCTCCGCCGATGCCTGATGTCTTTCCCAAACTTCCTCCTCCTCTCAGAATCGAGTTGATATCCTCTCGCAGGACACTCGCGTAAAACACTCGCGAATAATACACTATAAACGCGCGCGGACTATTCATTTATAAAAGTTTTTCGTGCGACACTACGGCATTCTACGTTTACAAAACCTATGATAAGATTGCTATTTCGATCGGTGGAATCAACACCACACATCGACGAGTACTTACGACACACAATGAAATGAAAAACTTATGCCACACATGAAAGAAGACGAAATCAATCATATCGAATCCGTCACCTCTGGTTTACGTCTACATCACGTATAACATTGATTCAGTCATACGCCCTAACTGGTAGTTCTAGTGGGACACAAGTGGTGTTATACCAATTCCAAGAGACTGGTAGACATGATAAGCGTCTCTAATAAGAGAGAAGTTACCATTGCCGATTGTCTAACAATCTAGACAATTCGAGAAATGGGTTCCAACCTTTCGTCACGAGCTAGTTTTTAAAAGACTACTAGAGCTAGGCTTTGACCAAATCATATAAACGCGAGAATCATTCAGATGCTGATAAATAAACGCAGAGAAATGAGCGCTCTGACCAGAGTTATACACTCCTTTTTGGGCGACCCACCAGTAGAATCAAAGGGATGAGTTAGAGATTAATAGAAAAGAGAAATATTTCTTTTATTACTGATGCAAATAGTTGCAAAGTTATGCTCCATTTTTTATACGGCTCGTATCACGAAAGTTGTACAAAAACGAAAAATTAATCAAATTAATTACACAAACTATATTAAATGTGGAAATATAATAGGAATCGCATGAATTATGTGATATCATTTGTAATATAATTAAGAGTTACAAACGAAAGAAAATTTTACGTTAAACAAAAATAATCGTCTCTAAATATCGCGAAATAATAATAAGTTTCATTTTCCATTGCGTTTTGATTGAAAACGAATGAACCGTACGAAATGTATGTTCCGTGATATAATAATTGTCATCTCGATTTTATATGAATAATTAATCGTGTACTAATAATCGTATACTGTAAGTATTGATAAAGTATAACGTTTCATTCTAGCATTTTTCGCAATTATGTTTTAAAAAATATATATAAAGAAGAGCGGTATGCGATACGACTGTACCAGCCTCAGTAAGGGAATGACTGCACAAGTAACTACGCGTAAACATGATCACGCGCTGCCCATCCGCCCTTCCGCGTCAAAACAACCTCAAGGCCGTACGCCAACCATCTAATTGTCGAAATATTAACGTATTTTACGAAATGAGTAAAGTAATCTATTTGTTATATTTTTAATGTTCTCTAATAAATAAGCTTTATTGCACGTTTTACTTTATTTTTTAGATTCGTTATGCACACATATAAATCAATATCATATACATATAAATGAATATCTGTAGAGTCTTAAATATTTCAATTATTACAATAAACGATTATTAGTTTGTAATTACTTTTTATTACACGGAATCCGAACAATGTACGTATTTTTAATAAAAGATTGACTCTTTGTGGCTTTTTTGTTGCTTTTAAATATTGTATTATTAATCTTTTATATAGAAAGCAGCTGTAGACGCCTCAAGAATAATATTATTAATCTTTATTTAATTGTAAATCATCAAAGAGAGCCGTAAACATTAAAATATAATGTTGGGATATCAGAAATACTTCACATGAGCAATTTTGTAAAAAAAAAGAATCACATTAGTAAAAACCAATTTTTACATCATATCTTTTATTAGCGCATAGATACGAAATATTTGAAATTATAAAATGAATGTTAAATATATATGTTCTTCAATATAATTACATTAAACCACAATATAATTACATTAAATGACACGCGCCATTAAATCTGAACTTCTAAGTTTTGAGAAAATTGATATGAAAAATTATTTCATTAATTTCGTGATGAAATATTAATTGAATTTTACTTTGTTTTACATAATATAAAATTAAATTATGAATATATTAATATACAAAGCTCGGTTGTATTTAAAAAATAAAGTTATTTAAAATATATTTTTTTAATAAAAAAGATAAAAAAGTTAAGAATTTATTATTTCAAATAACTTCTTCTAACTATTCTACCTATTTCTTAATTATATTTTGAACAAGTTTTTGAAACTCATACCACTGCCGTTTCCCTGCAAGATCGCCGAGTGAATGTCGAAGTGATGTATGATCGCGCCGCGTGAAGCGCTTTCACCCTTCGCTGTTCGCTACCCAACTGTCCTGTTCGGATATCCAACTGTCACGTATGAAAAATATTTACAGTTTATTCAAGTATTCGTATTTTAAATGATTTTGATAAATTGATATCCTCGTATATTTCACGTTTTGCTTTGTGCTCTCTAGCACTTGTTCAATCCTATATTATTTGCATAGTTTTTTTAAACATAATTAATAATTATTCGCGTGGGATATTTTTGATATTCTAATATTATATCTCAATTTTCTTTTTAATGTTTCATACTTAAATAAAAGTATAATATTTAATTAAGGTATTTATTTAAATAAGGTTATGGATAATATTTTATGCATTCTTTATTATATGTATAAAGACGTATGCAAATTTTCTTAATATTGCGAAATAATTTGTGCTAAATACAATTTTAGCTAAAAGTACTACATATCTTGTTAATTATTATTTAATTTTTCAGCTAAAAAATTAATTTATGATACTACTATTGCTGCAAATTATTTTGTGTTTCAAAAATTCTTTAAACTTACGCGTATAATGCCGATCATGGCAATAATGGAAATAATCATTATCATAGAAATAAATCTATCAAATTAATAGAGATTTCATTGATTTCAACTGTTTATTTCAGGAGTATCGCAAAAAAATGGATATTGTTATGTATTTGACTTCCACTTCTTCAGAGGGCAGTAGTGCACGGGGGGCATTTTGCGGTTACAGAAAAAAGTTCATGTCCTCTCTCAGATTTCTTTCTGATATGTATTTAATATTCATTATATTCAGTTATTACAGATTTAAACATTTTGTTAATTTGCCGACTGATAATAATTCCATTGATAATAAAGTTTTAAAGAAATTTTATTTTAAAAAATATTGAGAAACATTATGTACATTAATATAAAAAAAAATATAATCGTTCTTATATCTCTTAAATAATTTATTAAATAATAACTATATTATAACTAATTAATTATTTAAAATATTATTTTGATAAATGTTACAATTTTTATGAATCTAACTACAATAAACTTAATAAATAATTAAAATAAAATATTTATATTTCTAAATTTACTATTGTTTAATAAGTTAAATCTTTATTTTATAATTATCGTCAATCGTTAATCAATGTACAAAGTTTACGATCTATGAAAATGTTTCTCATAAAATCTGTCAGATGGCTCTACTGTTTAAATGCTCGAGTTTAAGCTTTTATTTATTGTATATATATTGTTATTGCAATTATTATTAGTTCATAAATTTTTATTTATAATCGATCAAAATTTTGTTGTAAAATTTAATTCATATGAGTCAATATTTCTTGTATTTAATGTTTTATTTATTCTAATTTAAAATTAACATTTTCTTTTATTTTTCAATAATAGAATTATATTTAAAAAATTTATTTCCATTTATTAAAAATTTATTAATCAAAAATATTAATTATATTTTTAAAAATTAGTATTCTATATATTAAATCAAGTATATTTTCAACATTCCGAATAAATATATATATTTTCATGATTTATAATTCAAATCAAATTCGCTTTTATAATTTTACATACTTGATCTATATCTATATAATAATAAGAAAACATTTTACATATCGAAAAATATACCCTAGATATATAAAAATATAAATATTATAGAAGTTTATTTTCTAAATTCTTCTGACGTAAATTATGAATTGTTTAAATCGAGATTTGTTATCAATCACATATACGTCAAATATTTCACATCTGCATAGAATGGACCATGATCATGTAACGACCAAATGAGACGAGAGGGTGAAGATGAAGCAAAATCCAAAGGCGAAGTAGGATAAATCTGATCGTACCGAAAGGGTCGGGGTTGTCAGTGTTACGATATAGGGTCTGTTCTTATCTGCAAAATACAGGCTATGCTACCCCGCTCTCTCCTAGTATTCTTGGTCCCACGTACATATTGTCCAAAGTCCAGAAGAGGAAACTGAACAGGACACGCCATGATGAATCGGCCATATTATTCTGGACCATTCTCGAAAGATGGTAATCTTGCTTATGAACTATTTATTTTCATGCTTAATCACATATATTTTCGCGTTTAGCGAGTAAAAAATTGCAATAAATATAAATTTTTATGTATGACAACATATTGTAAAAAAATATCTTTTTTAATTTTATAGTAAAATATTAAAAAATTTGAAATATAGTCAAAGCTCTTCAAATCATCTTTGGATTCGTCTTTTCCTTTTATTTCTTAGAAATTAATTTTTATGCGTAAGCATTTTCTAAAGAAAAAAAAGTATATTAAATAAAATATACTTAAATAAAATTAACTTGTAAGTAATTAAAATTTAAATTAAGATTTGGAGAGAGAGAGAGAGAGAGAGAGAGAGAGAGAGAGAGAGAAGAAAGTATTAGTAATTAAATAAATACTTAATAACAAACGTAAATACTTAATATATTCTTTACTTTTAATTAAACTAA
>NW_012130066.1:4664049-4672305 GCF_000143395.1 Atta cephalotes
AGANAGANAANAGANAGAGAGAGAGAGAGAAAAGATTGATTATAAATACTTTTAATAACAAAACGTCAATCTTAATATATCTCTTTTTTAATACAAAAATTAACTCCAAAAATTAAAAGGAACAAACAAAAAGGACAGAAAGAAAAAGAAAAATAATTCAGCAGAGAGAAGATGACAAATCACCTTATGAATAACAAACATGATAACCGTACATGGAAATTGATTCTGAACATATATATCCTTTATATTTTCAAGTCATACTTTAGAGCATCAATTATGAACACAATTGACTGATTCTATATTCCTTCGAACTACATGTTTCATATATGGAGTGTTCCAAAAGTAATTTTTATTTTGTTATTATAAAGTTAATCGCATTTACTACAAATTCTCTTACGATTGCAATTTAGATTATAAGATTCATTCGTGTTTTATTGGTGCAATTATAAAGGAGTATCACTGAATAAAACGGACTTTCTCATCATTTCCTTCTGTCGTTAAATGTATTATATTAATATTTAATGGCTCACAGATGTGTATGGAATAACGAGACTTCAATTTATATCACGATTCTGGGTCGAATTCTTTCCCGCATTCTTCTTGGATCGGTCACCGGGTACAATTAATGAATCCTATCGACTGACCGGCTTCTGTTGTCCTTAATGTGAACTTTACAAGACTTATATAATGCATGCGTAAGAAGAATGGACCACCCATGTAGAGAGGTCTCTCTCAACTCGGTCTCGAGTGCACTTCGGGATTGCGCGCGCGGACGAAGCACTCCATCAGAAGAAGTAGTCGGCCGGACAGCATACCGGGTAGAAAATGACACCAGTCTCGAGATGCACGTTTCATATCAGTCAAATCGAACTCTCGAATCGTATTTTCTCTTTTCGCAAAATTAGAAAACGACCATACAATAAATTTTATTGAGCAAAGATTATTGATTTTAACCTGCTTTTAGCAAAGATTTTATTTGTAATTATTTGATATTTTTTAAGCATGTACGATAAAATTGTTTCAGAATAAATAAATTCTTTCAAGAGAAAATTAATACTTATTTACATATAATAATAAGAAAAAATATTTAAATTATAAATAATTTTTTTGTTTGCCATGTAATTAAATTATGTAATTAAGTTTTGCGATCTATAAATACACTTAATATTATTTTATTTATATGTATACACGCTTGTAATATGTTTGCATTAATATGTTTGCATTAATAGAGAAGTTTTTTTTATTAATATTTCATAATCTTTCGATATTGAAATAGTTTCCTTCTTCGTTGGAGTCTAGTATTTATTTCAGTATTATAGATAATAATAATAATTGTAAAATCCTTTATATCATTTATTCTCTTTATCATTTATCTACATAAATAACACAATGCTACAATATTTTAGTAAGTATAATTCTGAATAAAAAATTTTATGTATCAAAAATGATACTTTTATTAAAAAAAAAACAAAAACATTTTCTAAAATCTCTCATTTATGAAATATATACATACAGAATATCCCGCTATTTTCTATATACGATTTTCGAAACACGTTGTATAAACCCATATAGAAAGCACACCTGAATAACGAGCCGCGTTGCTATTCCCTCGAGAGAGCAGCAGAGGTCGAAGATTTCAGGTCACTACGTCTCGAGAGCATAATGCATCGTAGCGAGGGAAAGAGTTGTGTAAACGAACTTTCATGAACTTCCGAAAGTCGTCGTTTTTTCACATCCTCCCTGTCGTTCCATCCTCGGCACGATCTTTTTGCGCGCTCGCGAGGTGTATATAGTTTGTACAAATAACAATACCAACCGAAGTTTATAAATTTATGTTAGCGGTAAACGAAATCTATCAGTCCCGAAGATTTATCTTAATTTTAACTTAAATATAAATTTTCGAATAAAATATCTTCTCTTTCTAATAAAATCACATAACTGCGATCTGCAATCTAAAGAGAATAAAAACTTTGAATGTATTATTTGAAATGTATCATCATAATATTATTTGTAGTGCACACATAGTCTCGTTAATAAACGATTACTTAATAATATCATACTTCATTTAATTCGTACACTCAATTCTTTTTCTCAAACAAAAACGGCTTTCTAATACATGGAACCCGAAATGCGTGTGGTCTTCGAGAAGTGTTAATCGCCTGGCTCGCTACCGTGTTGCTTCTGACCGGCTCTTCAATTAGTATGTGCCACACATATTTCGAATCACGTGATATAACGTCTCAGACATTATCCACAATGAATTTTGAAGAAACAAAAATCTGTTCGTTTGAAAAATATTATACTACATTCTCATTAAACTCAAAATTTATTAATTTTTATTAAGTGCTATCGAAATAAATTTCATTAATTACTTTAATGCTTTGCGTTTAACAATTAATCAAAAAATAATTACACGCTATTATTTATAACCTTATTATTTAGAAGAATGCATCCAATAACAATATAATTACTGTGGTTACCGTAATGTTTGGTAAATGACGATCGATTACATTATTTTGTAGTATCTTTTTACACAATTTATCCTTTATAAACATTCGTAAATTAATAATCAGTACTGTATATATAAGGAGAATTTTATTAGTCACTTCTCAATACGCGAGAACAGTCCAAACGAGAACGAACATCGAGGCGGCGAAATCGCCGTGGATTTCGATGCCGGATAAACTCCTTAATCAAACAGCGAAGCCAATCGTGCGCAAATCGTCTGAATGAGCTTGCTTTTTTGTTATAGTTTACCAGTCGGGCACCTGTCGCATGTGTGCGCAAAGGGGTGTGGATTTAGAGATGGAGGATGTGAGAGGGAAGAGAGAAGAGAGAGAAGGAAAGAGAGAAATAGGAAAGAGGAACACAGAGAATGAAGCGAAGAGGGGTAGAAGTGCACGGAGAGCAGAGAGGGATAGAGGGTGAACGGAGGAACACGTGGTTCTATTTGCAAAAACAAAGTTTGCGCGGGACAAACACGGGCAGACACTAGCCGGTCTAGTCGACTTCGGGGTCAAAAGCGCAACAAAGACTCAATTGCATTTCGTTCCCACCCGTAGAATTCTCTTTTTTTACCCCAGTTTCCGCAGTCACAGTCACTAATCGAATGATAAAGCGCCATCGAACATCGCCAACCGATCAAACTGATCCAACTTCCGAATCTTGAAGATTTGCGCGAAACGACCATGAAAAATTAGATTAGACTTCAAATTGTAAACTTGATTTCAACTCGCGATATTACATAAATATGTTTAAGTAATAAACAAAAACATTTTATTAATTTAATATGGTATTGTTTATTTAAGCAATAATTTTAATAATACTTTATTTAAGATAATATTATATTTTATGTGCCTTTAAAATAAATTACTAAATTATATTTTACAATAATAATTAATTTGTTTGTTCTGTTAAATAATTAATTACTTATATGTAAATTATAGAAGAAGAAAAAGAGAGAAGAAGAGTTTCAATAGGCAATCATCGAAAAGTCATTCTGTTGATTCTTAATTTGAATGCTTACTCTTTCATCAAACATACTTGACGTTGTCACAATATTGTTATCGGCTGCGCAAGAGTATCATAATGGATCTCAAACACTTGATTTCTCATCTAGATCAACGTTGTACATGTTGTCCCAAAATATCTCGTAAATCGTATATTCTACGAAATGATGAAATATAAAATAGATAGAATAGAAGAAAACAATCTTGCTTTCTCTTTCATAAAATTTTTGTAACTTTTTATAAAAATTTATAACATAGAGCCTTCTATCAAAATTCTATTTTAAAAAGTTTTCTGACAAAAAAATTGTATGTTTAAAATATTACTAAATAAATACGGAAATTAGATTTCTTTGTCTAAGTCCTCTCTTTTCACGTCTTTTGATCTTTTTTATATAAAGTCTTTTTACAAAAATGGAAATACGCAAAGTAATTTTTCATATTTCTAAATTGTTTACATTTATTATGAAAATTTAAATTATTATTACTCTTATATGAATTATATAAAAATAATATTAGACACTGTGTACATATGTTAATTGATTTTGCATATAATGCAATTATAATGGAATTTATATGTGGCGCCAGTCTTTCTTAGTTCAAGTATAGGTAGATATAAGCACACGAGCGTACCTGGAAACTTAAAATGGTGCTTAACCTTCTGCTTAAAGTGGTTACGTCTGGTCATTCTGACCTTATTCATTGTATTTCACTGTGAGAAAGGTTCTGCATACTCAATATTCGTTGTACACGCTTCATGCAACTAGACACGTTTAAATTATTTAAATATATTTCGAACTTGCATAAATCCATATAAAAATAAATTATACTAAAATTATCTTGAACTTTTATCATAAATATTCCATGAATAGTAGATGTCTCATTTTCCAGTAATATCAAAAATTAAATAGCACAAGAAAGCATTTTGATTATTATTAACGTTTTCAGAAGAAATTTTCATTTTAATTCTTCTTTTTCAAATTTTAAAGTATACAGGTACCGAGATATGCAAATCTTGAAATACATGTCATCTGACTGTACGAAGGTTGAAGACGCAAGATTCTCGAAGCGGAACGTCATCATTGCATTACCGAGAAATTTTCAGCGCGTCTTTCAGAGCATAACGTCCTCAAGTTCGTCGCGCGAAAATGCGATTCGTGGCGAGAGGAGCGGAAAAGGGTTGGCAAATGCGATGGACGCGTTGACGAGACGAAGACGGTAGCGGCGGCAGCGGCAGCGACGGCGGAGGCGGAGGTGGTTGACGGTGGTGGTGTATGCCGTGACAAATATTTGCCTGTCAACACAGAGAGGCTCGCGCTACCATCCCGTTCTATCCCTATGCGCGCCGCAAACGACATGCATAGCCGAGGGAGGAACGTTTGTCGGGAGGTGCAGGAGGACGGCAACCAAACGAATCATAAAAAGGCCCGATTGAGAGACAAAATGGAACGAGGAGGGTAACGACGCATGATAAGAACACGAAGAACTCGATTCTCGTACCGACCCGATCACGACAGTTTGTCAGCATACTAACGCGCCGCGATGAACGGGATAATGATCGAAGGTGTTTGCACGCGGTTGCTGAATAGCAAGAACCGAATGTTGCATAGATAAGAGAGTTAGAGTGCATTATCATGAATATAATTATGAAGAATAATACACTGTAGAATAATACAATATATAGCTATAAAATATAAATTGGAAACGAAATAAATTAATTAAACTAATTATAAAAGGTATAGGTAAATATCTCAAATAATTACAAAATATACATTATTAAAAATATTACATTCCTACATTCATGCATTTTTCGATTAATTAATTTCTAGTTATTAGTTCCCTATTTTTATTGTCTAACAATATTTGTTATTTATAAAATATTTTCTAGAGCTCTACTTTGTTTATACTATATCTTATTAACAACATCGTATTTCATTATTAGTGTAAAAATTATAAAACAATAAAATTCTTTAACAAAGGTATAAACTCAGTTTCCGAAAACAATCGCGCACTCACGTTTTGGTCCGGAGAGAAAGGAAAGTATTCGCGTAGGAAGCAAGTCTCTTCATTCACGTAGACCTTTTTGGGCGAAGGAGACGAAGGAGTGACACGCGGACGAAAAGGAAGAGAGAGAGAGAGAGAGAGAGGAAGAAGAATGTGAGATGGAGCAGGGGGACAGAGAAAACGATGGCCACCTACGATCTGTTCCTCACTCGCTCATTCACTTACTCACTCTCCTCTCTCGTTTCTATTCTCTCTCCTCTCTGTGTGCTTTTAATTTACCGGGCGGCAGGCAAATGTTTGCGCCACTCCCCCTCGATCGTACAACCCATCTCTCTCCTGTTCTTCCTACTTCTCCACCTTCGTGTCTCTAGCCGCCACTTTCTATTCCCTTCGCCCGTTCGTTTCCCCTTGCGAACGTTTTGCACCCTTCTCTGCTGCCCCTCTCTATTGAGGATCCCTCACTCCCTTCTTCACCGTCCCGAATATATTGACTGACTCTGACCATAAAGAATTTCCCGCATGGATAGCTAGAAAAAAAAAGGAGAGAGAAAGCGTGGAATCCATCGTGGATGGTAATATGCAGAGATAAAAAAACTCATATACATATACATACATTACATAGATTGAAGTGAGAGGAAAACCATGCCGGTCAACTGATCGCGATTTTTATTAATCGTGAATTAAAGGTATGTGTGCGCGAAATGCACATCGGCGATGAAAATATTGATATTGGACGACGTACGTCGTTGACGGTAAAAAATTAGAAAAAAAATGATGAAGAGAAGCACAGAGAAGAGAGAAAAGAAAAGAGGAAAAAGAGGCATAATAACGATAAAAACGTTTGACTTCGTTGCAAAAGAAGTTGTATACGAGAGATATCAATCACATTCTTTACTTTTAAAGTTTAGCAAATAAAACCTGCTACGCATTATAACCGTGCAAACATCTAATTTTTAATGTTCGATTCACTATCGCGAGAAGCAATTACGCATACACTCTATACACTGCTTTGTACATGAAGCATTAATAAACGCAGAAAAAATCGCAAATGTCACGACGAAACAAAGAATAAAATTATTTAATCTAACATCCTAGTACGATGTCCTGTAAAGATTTGATTAAATCTTTGGACATCATATGTCACACGAATGATAGCCTAATCTGAATTCTAGTAGCTGAACATCGTTGAATTAAAGAATTGTCGTAGTTGCGAATTTTGATCACACGCGCACGCTCGCGTTTCACTTGTGGCTTTTAATAAATGGCATAAAAACGAGATCAAATATTTAATCGGGAAATATTTGAGTGCCTATTATTACAGGGTAGTGGCGCGGCATAGATACCCGGTGCAGCAACCCCATGGAGCCTCCACTGTGCCATTCCGTTTATGTCTGGCAAATATACATAGTTGTTCGCGTTAGATACATAGACATCCGCGCGTCGATTTAAAGCGAGACACTAGCGAACGAGCTCCATTTTCTGCTCGTCGTTTTTCCGCTTGTAATCAGTCCCCCGTGCCGTCATCGTTACTCCGCAAAGATACTCTGGTTAATTATAGTGTTTGGGGATGGGATTGAATAATGTATCGGCCGATCGAGTTGGCAAATTTTCCAGGAAAGAGACTTCTGGCATTTGCCAGGATGAGGATGATAACTACGAGACCGCATTTTGCGATACTCAATAAATGTATATGAAAGACATTAAGAAGATATAGTTAAATAGAAAATATATACAACATAAACTCTAATAATAAATATAGATATATTTCTTATTCTATATATGGAAAGAGAATTTGGCTAATATGAAGCACTTATAATTATTATATTGTTTAAACTAGTGAGTTTAAACGTATTTCAATTTTTCAATTATTATATAATAGTTAAATACATTAAAATAATAAATAATTAATTTTCATTAAAAAATTATAATTATAATTAATAATGTAAATTAATAATACAAAATTAATATTATAAAATTCGTAATTTGATCGATAAAAACTAAGTGAGAGGAAAGGAAAAGGAAAGCTGCATTTACCGTACAGACTAACAATCTCAAGCTTCTATGTGCTATCACCGCCGCAGTTTTTATTTCTTTTTCCAGGATGTTCGCATAAGGGCGTCGCAGCGTAACCTGGGAGATGCCGACCGAGCAAAATATTTGTGCTGGGCAAATGAAACAGGACCGAGGTGACCATGTCGCGTGGGAACTCAAAAGATTCCGTAGCGAGTGGTTTACACACGTCTGGGAGAACACGAAGAAGCAAATAAATTAGGCGGTCGTACGCAATTAATGCTCACGAACACGTTCGCGTACGCACGACTAGCATGTAACGATGTAACGAATGTAACACACGAATGACATGCCACGAGTTGTTCCAGGTGAGGCGCGCAATTACGCGTCGCCGCCACGCGCCAATGTTCTGATATACGGCGTCTAATGAGGGTGGCCCTTCACATTTGACCCTCTTTTTTTCCCGCGATGGCCACGCGACCGGAAGCAAAACGACAGACATCGAGGACATCACATCCACGAGTAATGACGCTGTGTAATAATAATTAATTACCGCATTAAGGTGCCGCACTATCAAATGAACAAGGAAGATAATCACAATAGAACAACCCTGCGATTATATCTTTCTCCCATTTGGATGAAGAACATAGATTATGCGAAATTTAAGATTTATCAGGATTAAGATATTGAACATTTACTCTAATTATAACGTACACTGCGACGAAAAAAATAATTT